>NW_004444256.1:522556-551933 GCF_000243295.1 Trichechus manatus latirostris
AATTATTCCATTTTTTTGTCTGTATTTTCCATGAATTTGTCTGCCTTTTCCGTGAATTTGTCTATTTTTTTCCTCATTTTTGTCATTTTTTGCCTTAACTTTTGGATAATTCTGAATATTAGAGATTTGAATTCCCTATCAGTTAGGTCTAGTGCCTTTTCTTCTACTGGGTGGTCATGTGGTGTTTTATTTTGGATGCCTACTGGAACCATCCTGTCCTGTTTTTGTAAATGTTTTGATATTGTCTACTGTATTTGGGGGCATTCAGTGGTTTTTTCCTGGTTTATTGATTGTAGATTTGTTTTGTCCTGCTTTTTTGTTTTATTTGGTTATGTCTGAGCAGGTGGGCTGTGTGTTCTTTGCTGTTTGCTTGTCTGTGGGCATGATACTTTTCACCTCCTTCTCCAATAGGCAGGGTCAGTCACTCAAGTATGGTGCAGCAGAGCAGGTCCAGTTGAAGGGGAGTTGCTGGGATAGGTTTTTTGTGGCACGTACCAGGGCTGATAGTGCGGACCAGGAATCAGTGCAGGGCAGGTTCCAGTAGGCCGTGCCTGTGCTGCTTGGGAGAGTGATATTCAGCGCATTGTGCAGGTAGGCAGGAAGGAGGGGGTAGATTGTGATGTGTGGCGCTAAGATGGGTATGGGAAAGATGAGAGAGAGGAGAGAGGAACAGGAGCCAAAAATATACACACAAACAAAAAAGAGTCCTAAGTGAGCTTGCTATTGGGGTGGAGAGATAAGAGACTGAGAAATTGGGAAAAACAAAAACGAAAGCAAAAAAGAAAAAGGGTAAAAGAAAAAAATGAGTAAATTGAGAAACTGGAAATGAAGAAAGACAAAAAGGGAATAAGAGAAAGAAGAAAACGAAACAAAGAAATGAAAGGAAAAAAAAAAACCAAAAACAAACAAAAAATAAAACCAAAAACAAGAAAAAAGAAATGCTGCCAGGGATGTCCCTGTGCATCTGTGCAGAGTAAGGGACTAGCTTCCAAGTCACGCAGTACTGTCCGGCTAGAAGGGGCTCCTAAGCAGAGAAAAGAATAAGAAAACAAACAAACCAATCAAAATAGAACAAATCAGAGCAAACAAACAAACAAACTAAAAAGCACTGGGGGGGTCCCACTAACATGGCGGCACAGGCCGGGAAGCAGTTTCACAGTCAAGTGGTGTTTCGCAGCCTTTCAGGAAGAAGCAAAGATGGCATGGAGCCAGGTATCTGAGAGAAAGGAGGGGGAGGTGGTGACAGGTAAGGAAGAAATCTAAAGAAGTGGAAAAAAGCAACACCAGCAGCCAACAAATGGCACTCAGGGAGCTGGCCAGTGCAGGCGGCTGGAATCCAAGTGGCACTGGGGGAAGCTCGTGCTTCTTGGCCAATAGACTGTGGCTGCAGGAAGCAGAGGAGGCTAAGTGGGGGTGAAGAAGGGCGGTGAATGTGAAAGCCTATATCGTGGGTTACCAGTTGTCCTGTCTCCTGCTGGAAGCTCTGTGAAGCTGCTTTCTCATACCTTCTGTTTGCTGATCTCCAATAGGAGTCCAAGATGGCAGATCCATGCTGCAGCAGCTGATAGGGGACCTCTGCATGTATCTCTCCTCGTGCTCTGTTTTCGGTCAGTTTCTTACTCCATTCAATGCTTGGCTGAGTTCTTTATCTCTTCATTTGATGCTTAGGGTTTCAGGATGGATGTGTGACTCTGTTTGACTTAGTTTTTCTGATCTTTGCTGCAGAGGGATGGCATGGTGCTTCTGACTATAGCACCATGTTGCCCGGGAGTCCTAAAAATTTTTTATAAATATAACTCAAAATTGTTTGTTGACAACGTGTGCAGGAGTCAAAATAATGCTTACCTGAGTTGGGGAAGAAAAGAAATTGGGTTGCTGAGAGGAACCATACAAATACATGTAGTTCATGGAGCTAGATTTTATTTTGGGTGCTAGGTTGTTGTGGGTTCATTCCATTAAAAAAAAAATACGTGCATCAAATTAAAAAAGAAAAAAATTGCTGGCATCCTGGCTTCAGAGACTGTGCTTTTAACCTACTATTAAACTAGCAATGATAATAATGATAATGATAATCAATAACACAATGACGGTAATAATAATGTTGTTGTTGTTAGATGTTGAGCTGATTCCGATTCATAGTGACCCTATGCACAACAGAATGAAACACTGCTTGTCGTCGCTGTGTTAGAGCCCATTGTTGCAGCGACTGTGTCAATCCATCTCGTTGAGGGTCTTCCTCTTTTTCACTGGCCCTCTATTTATCAAGCATGATGTCCTTCTCTAACGACTGTTCCCTTCTGATATCATGTTCAAAGTATGTGAGACAAAGTCTCCCCATCCTTGCTTCAAATCTGTTTGTTCTTTGGCAGTCCATAGTATATTCAATATTCTTCATCAACATCATAATTCAAAGGCATCAATTCTTCTTCAGTCTTCCTTATTCATTGCCCAGCTTTCACGTGCATAAGAGGCAATTGAAAATAACCGTGACTCGGGTCAGATGCACCTTAGTCCTCAAAGTGACGTCTTTGCTTTTTAACACTTTAAAGAGGTCTTTTGCAGCAGATTTCCCCAGAGCAATACTTTGTTTGATTTTTTTACTGCTACTGCCAAAGGCATTAATTGTGGATCCAAGTAAAATGAAATCCTTGACAATTTCCATCTTTTCTCCATTTATCATGATGTTGCTTATTGGTCCAATGGTGAGGATTTTTGTTTTCTTTCTGTTGAGGTATAATCCATAGTGAAGGCTGTGGTCTTTGATCTTCATCAGGAAGTACTTCAAGTCTTCTTCACTTTCAGCAAGCAAGGTTGTGTCATCTGCATATCGAAGGTTGTTAATGAGTCTTCCTCCAATCCTGATGCCACATTCTTCTTCATATAGTCCAGCTTCTCAGATTATTTGCTCAGCATATAGATTGAATAAGTATGGTAGAAGGATACAACCCTGACACACATCTTTCCTGATTTTAAACCAGGCAGTATCCCCTTGTTCTGTTGGAACAACTGCCTCTTGGTCTATGTACAAATGTATGTATGTACCAATGAACATAATTAAGTGTTCTAGAATACCCATTCTTTGCCATGTTATCCATAATTTGTTATGATTCAAACAGTCAAATGCTACCATTAATTGATAACTTACAATGTGACAGGTACTGGTCCAAGACCATTACCTATATTAACCCATTTTGGTGTAAACAGTTAATGCACTTGGCTTCTAACTGAAAGGTTGAACGTTCAAGTCCACCCAGAAGCTCCTTGAAATAAAGGCCTGGCAAACTACTTCTATAAAATCAGCTACTGAAAATCTTATGAAGGAAATGAGAATGTTTTATTACCTATATATTTATCACAATAGTGGTAAAGAATTATTTCATTAAATCTTATGAATTAAATATACACATATTTCCATAAGAGGAGCCATTTCAGTAATCTGAATTGTTAGTAAAGACACAGGAGAGTCAATAAGTTCTTTCTAAGGCACTGAAATTATGATAAGTAAAAAAATAAAGTTAGTTATTTACATCAGCTATTAAAAAACAACAACAAAGCCAAAACCAGTGCTGTTGAATCTATTCCAACTCATAGCGACTCTATAGGACTGAGAAGAACTGCCCCATAGGGTTTCCAAGGAGCGGCCGGTGAATTTGAACTGCCAACCTTTTGGTTGGCAGCAGAGATCTTAACTAATACGCCACCAGGGCTCAAAAACAAGGCAGAGTTGTTGAGTTTTGGCTCTCATAGGTTTCACTATATATATTTGTTATTGTTAGGTACCATCAAATTGGTTCAGATTCATAGCAACCCTATGTATGACAAAACAAAAAATACTACCAGGATACATGCTATCCTCACAACCGTTGCTATGTTTGAGCCCGTTATTGACGAAACTCTGTCAGTCCATCTCGTTGACGGTCTTTCTCTTTTTCGCTGGCCCTCTACTTTACCAAGCATGATGTCCTTTCCAGGAACTGGTCCCTCCTGATTACAAGTCCAGAGTATGTGAGATAAAGTCTTGCCATCCTTGCTTCTATGGAGCATTCTGGCTGTACTTCTTCCAAGACATATATATATATACATATATACCCAAAACCAAAAAACCTGTTGACATCGAGTTGATTCTGGCTCATAGCGACCCTATAGGTCAGAGTAGAACTGTCCCATAGGGTTGCCAAGGAGTGGTTGGTAGATTCGACCTGCTGACCTTCTGGTTAGCAGCCAAACACTTAATCACTGTTCCACCAGGGCTCCATACACATATACATGTGCACATATATACGTATATACATATTTATTTGTATGCATATATATGTATACATAGGGGCCCTGGTGGCGCAGTGATTAAGAGCTATGGCTGCTAACCAAAAGGCCGGCAGTTCGAATCCACCAGTCATTCCTCGGGAACCCTATGGGGCAATTCTCCTCTGTCCAATAGCATCTCTATGAGTCAGAATCTACTCAAATACAATGGGTTTTATATATACATATATATATATAATACATATATATGTATATACCTATATATACAGGTATATATATATAGGTATATACATATATATGTTGTTGTTGTTAGATGCCATTGAATCGGTTCCCATACATAGCAACCCTATGTACAGCAGAACAAAACACTGTCCAGTCCTGCACCATCCTCACAATCTTTGTTATGCTTGAGCCCATTGTTGCAGTCACTGTATCAATCCATCTCATTGAGGGTTTTCTCTTTTTCTTTGACCAGCTACTTTACCAGTCATAATGTCCTTCTCCAGGGACTGTTCCCTCCTGATAACATGTCCAAAGAATGTGAACCAAACTCTTGCCATTCTTGCTTCTAATGAGCATTCTGGCTGTACTTCCAGGACAGATTTGTTCATTCTTCTGGAAGTCCATGGTATATTCAATATTCTTCACCAACAACATAATTCAAAGGCATCAATTTTTCTTCTGTTTTCCTTATTCATTGTCCAGCTTACGCATGCATATGAGGCATTTGAAAACACCATGGCTTGGATCAGGCACACCTTAGTCCTTCATGTAACATCTTTGCTTTTTAACACTTTTTAAAGAGATCTTTTGCAGCAGAATTACCCAACGCAATGCATCTTTTGATTTCTTGACTGTTCTTCCACGGGTGTTGATTGTGGATTCAAGGAAAATAAAATCCTTTACAACTTCAATATTATCTCCGTTTATCATGATGTTGCTTATCGGACCAGTTGTGAGGATTTTTGTTTTCTTTGTGTTGAAGTGCAATCCATACTGAAGGCTCTGGCTTTGATCTTTATCAATAAATGCTTCAAGTCCTCTTCACTTTCAGCAAGCAAAGTTGTATCATCTGCACATTGCAGGTTGTTAATGAGTCTTCCTCTAATCCTGATGCCTTGTTTTTCTTCACAGAGCCCAGCTTCTGGGATTATTTGCTCAGCATACAGATTGAATAAGCATGGTAAAAGGATACAACCATGACGCACACCTTTCTTGACTTTAAACTACACAGTATCCCCTTGTTCTGTCTGAACGACTGCCTCTCAGTCTAAGTACAGGTTCCTTATGAGCACAATTAACTATTCTGGAACTCTCATTCTTTGAAATGCTATCCAATATTTGTTTTGATCCACACAGTTGACTGCCTTTTATAGTCAATAAAACACATGTAAACATCTTTCTGGTATTCTCTGCTTTCAGCCACAATCCACCTGACATCAGCAATGATATCCCTTGTTCCGTGTACCGTTTAGCATCCAGCAGTTGCCTATTGATGTACTTTTACAATCTCTTTTGAACGATCTTCAGCAAAATTTTACTTGTGTGTGATATTAATGATATTGTTCAATAATTTCCATATTCTGTTGGATCACCTTTCTTTGGAATGGTACAGATATGGATAACTTCCAGTCAGTTGGCCAGATAGTTGTCTTCCAAGTTTCTTGGTATAGATGAGTGAGCACTTCCAGTGCTGCATCCATTTGTTGCAACAGCTCAATTGGTTTTCTGCCAATTCCCAGAGCCTTGTTTTTTGCCAATGCCTTCAGTGCAGCTTGGACTTCTTCCTTCAGTAACATCGGTTCTTGATCATATGCTACCTCCTGAAATGGTTGAACATCAACCAATTCTTTTTGGTACAGTGACTCTGTGTATTCCTCCCATCTTCCTGCATCATTTAATATTTTCCGCTTAGAATCTTTCAGTATTGCAACTTGAGGCTTGAATTTTCTCTTCAGTTCTTTCAGCTTCAGAAATGCCAAGCATGTTCTTCCTGTTTGGTTTTCTAACTCCAGGCCCTTGCACATGTCATTATAATACTTTATTTTATCTACTCGAGCCGCCCTTTGAAGTCTTCTGTTCAGCTCTCTTACTTTATCATTTCTTCCATTTGCTTTAGCTACTCAATGTTCAAGAGCAAGTTTCAGAGTCTCTTCTGACATCCATTTTGCTCTTTTCTTTCTTTCCTGTCTTTTTAATGACCTCTTGCTTTCTTCATGTATGATGTTCTTGATGTCATTCCACAACTCATCTGGTCTTCAGTCATTAGTGCTCAATGCATCAAATCTATTCTTGAGATGGTCTCTAAATTCAAGTGGGATATACTTAAATGTCTTGCTTTGGTTCTTCTTGGACTTGTTCTGATTTTCTTCAGCTTCAACTTGGACTTGCATATGAGCAATTGATGGTCTGTTCAGCAGTCGGCCCTTGGCCTTGTTCTGACTGATGATATTGAGCTTTTCCATCGTCTCTTTCCACAGATGTAGTCAATTTGATTCCTTTGTATTCTATATGGTGAGGTCCACGTATAAAGCCAACATTTATGTTGGTGAAAAAAAGGTATTTGCAATGAAGAAGTCATTAGTCTTGCAAAATTTTATCATGAGATCTCCAGCATGGTTTCTATCATCAAGGCAATTATTTTCCAACTACCCGATCCTTCTTTTTTGTTTCCAACTTTCACATTCCAATTGCCATTAATTATCAATACATCTTGATTGCATGTGTGATCAAGTTCAGACTTCAGAAGTTGGTAAAAATCTTCAATTTCTTCATCTTTGGCCTTAGCGGATGGTGTGTAAATTTGAATAATAGCTGTATTAACTGGTCTTCCTTGTAGATGTATGGATATTATTCTATCACTGACAGTATTGTGTACTTAGGATAGATCTTGAAATGTTCTTTTTGACAGTGAACGTGATGCCATTCCTCTTCAATTTGTCATTCCCAGCATAGCAGGCCATATGATTCTCTGATTCAAAATGGCCAATAGCAGTCCATTTCATCTCACTGATACCTAGGATGTCAATGTTTATGCATTCCAGTTCATTTTTGATGACTTTCGATTTTCTTAGATTCATATTTTGTACATTCCATGTTCTGATTATTTGTGGATGTTTGCAGCTGTTTCTTCTCATTTTGAGTTGTGGCACATAAGCAAATGAAGATACCGAAAGCTTGTCTCCATGTATGTCATTAAGGTTGACTTTACTTTGTGGAGGCAGTTCTTCTCCAGTTGTATTTTGAGTGCTTTCCAACTTGAGGGCTCATCTCTAGCACTATATCAGACAATATTCTGCTGCTATTCATAAGGTTTTCACTGGTTAATTTTTTCAGAAGTAGACTGCCATGTCCTTCCTCCTAGTCTGTCTGAGTCTGGAAGCTCAGCTGAAATCTGTACACCAAGGTTGACCCTACTGGTATTTGAAATACTGGTGGCAAAGCTTCCAGTATCACAGCAACATGCAAGCTACCACAGTATGACAAACTGACAGACATGTGTTGGCTATATGTATATACATATACACATACACATATATACAGATATATATATGCCTCATATATATATGTACATACATATATGCATATATATATACTGTGAAACCTACGAGCGCTAGAACTCGATGGGACTGCTTTATTTTTCCAGGTCTCGCAAGTTTTCCACCCTTGACAGGTGCAGTCTTGCCATTTTTCTATCTCCCTCTATTGGTGGAAAATATTTTGAATTTTCCTTCTCTGACAGGTCTCTGCCTTACACAGGTTCCTGCTTTTGCAGGTTATACTGTATTATAACCTGTAAAAGCCAGAACCTGTGTAAGGTGGCATTCTGTCAGTGAAGGAAAACTCAAAACTAAAATAAGGTAGGATTCTTAATAGAGAGGGATAGTAAGCACACATCAAAAGTGGAAAACTTGCAAGACACAGAAAAATCATATACATATATATGTGTGTATGTATATGTAAATATATATACACACACACACATATATACACTCAGATATATATATATATGCATATATATATAAACCTATGCAGCACAGTCTACTCTGATACACGTGGTGTTGCCATGAGTTGGAGTTGACCAGACAACAACTGGTTTTTTAAACACATGAAATAGAAACTATTATTATCCCCATTTTAAAAATGAGAAAATTCAGGCATAATGAGGCTTATAGGATTTCCCAAGATTCCATAGCTGGAAAATGGTAGAATAGAAAGCCTCCCTGTTTAGTCCAACATGATACACAGGGTTTTACTTGTTCCTTTGTTAACTTTAGTCCAGGTGCGGAGAGTTATTGAAACGTCTGGGCTAAGTCTAGGATGGAGGCATTGTTGGTATGGAAATGGGGGCCTCTTGCAGAAGGGATGTTGGATAAGAGGAATCTGGCTCAGTGAGGGGTGATATCCAATATTTTTAACAACCGGTATGGGGTCCCCATGAGTTGGAGTCTACTTAACGGCAAATAACAACAACACAACTCAGACATCAGCCTATCAGAACGGACTTCCCGTTACATCTAGCTGCATCTGGCATAGTAGTTCACAGCAGGTTAAAATCAGCCTTGTCCTCAACAAGGGTTATTATGAGGGGCATTCGCATTTGGACAAGTAAGTACTCATCATGTGCCAGTTGTAGTACTTACTATTCTCCTCACTAAAGTATTGCCAGGGTGCCAAGCCACAATGATGTAGTTTCTGTAACTGACTACTGAGACACACACCCCACGCATTCTTACTAGAGTAAGAAAACATTACTCTGACAATAAGAAATACTTTAGCTACTTTTAAACTATTTTTCAGAAAGTATAAATTTATCTGTCTTTTTGAAAAAATTGAACAGAATGGAGTATTTTCACGCATGATAATTATAATCTGGATGATGGTAGAACTCTGAAGTAAGGCAGGGATACTTGCGGCGGTCACTGAAATATTCTGGACTTGTTGCTTATATATTAAATGGTCCTGATGCCTTCTGAGTTACTATGACTGGTTAAAAAAAAAAAAATTCTGTATCCTACCTTATTTTCAGACTGTTATGCTTTTTGCTGTTATTCTTTCTGGATTTTACTATGTCCTTCCACTGCCGGGCCCTAAGAGATGAGAGACATAATAGTCTATGATTTAATACATGATTTTGTGTCATTTATGTTGTCCACTCATATGCCTTTGTCTGCTTTCTCCAGAATTCCTTCTGCATGTCTTTTGATAGGCAAGCCTGCAGGAAAACATGAACTTTGCTTGAGTTAAGTGAGATTGAGCAGCTGATATTTTCAGGTATATCTTCACAAGGTATCAACCACTTGTGGAAGGCACTTCTGGATCAGGGTCTTGTTTCATGCAGTCTGTAATCTGTTTTCAGCCATGTACTTAGTCTCTAGGAATTGATTGAAATGAACCAAACTCCCCAATGACCTATTTATTATTTCCTGCATTTGTTTAATAAATTGTATGAAACACTACCACGCACAAGACAATGTTGTAGTGATGGGAGGATGCTGTCACTATGCTGAAACAGTACCCTCCTGAAACCAACAGACAAGAAAGGGGAAAAGGCATTTATTTATATACCTTATGGGATATAACTGAGCAGCAATGAGTACACTTATGCTTGCTTTATGGACCTCCCAGCGTCAGGGTAGCTGGAGAACAAATAATTAATCAGAACCTTGTCCAGTGTTCACTGAATCAGGGAATAGCAGTCTTTATAGTCTTTGGGGGTCATTTATCCAGACTAAAAATTACCCTGATATTGCTTCATTCTAGGAACTATAAAGAACTTACAATGCTCTATTTTTTTTAAAAACTAATTTATTCATTTGCTCATTAACTCACTCAACACAGGCCACCATGTATTAATGCGCATTTTGGATAATGCCCAAAGGTGCTGGGCGAAGAGACAAGTGGGGCTCCATCCAGCCTGTGCACTACTCATCAAGCTGCTCCCTGCAGAACGGCAGCCTCCCAAACAAGGGTACCTTTTTCTAATTTTTCTGCCCAGAGGGGATGCCTGTTTATAATCTGTCTACTCAGAGGTTTGTTTGTGCAATCGGAGCCCTGTGCTTGAGTTTAGCCCTTTCAAGACCCAATTATTTTCTCCTTTGAATTTTTTGTTGATACTATGTGTTTTCACTAATGAAGGCATGCTGATTAAAAGACCAGTTCAGCATTTTTGTTATGCATTATGGATTCTGATACTCATTATCTGGGATTCCCACATGCCCCAGCAGATGCTGGACATAGTAAATACTACTGATATGAATCAATGATAAAATCATTTATTTATTTATTTTCTGAAAATTTGCAAAACATGAGGTAAAACACGAAGGCACCTGGCAATGGCTGTACATTCATTTTATTCTAGTCTCCTTCTACTTAGTTTTATTATTATTATTATTTTTTATGAAACTTTTCAAAACATGGTACAATGTGTTCTTCTTTACTGCAAAAGCAGTACTTACAGCCCAAATTAATAAAGCCAAGGTATTTTTTATCTCAGGAAAATTACCACTACAATGCATTCTTCATTACTGCAAAAGCAGTACTGACAGGCCAAATAAATAAAACTAAAGGAATCTGAATCTTAGGAAAATTACCACCACTATGTATTCTTCATTATTGCAAAAGCAGTATGAACAGCTAAGAAACAGAAACAGCTGCCCTGGAATACTACAGAACTGCTCATAGTGATGCATTCTACCTACTACACATGGAAGCAATGATTTGGCCCTAAGATTGAATGTAGGGTAAGAATAATTTATAGGAGTTCCAATCTCTTTGAAAATACCACTGCAACGCATTATTTCGTATTTCAAAGGCATTATCTACTGTTCCTAGGCTGTCTTAATGTAGATTTATTCTAGACTAAGACAGACTAGGAAGAAGGACCTGGTGGTCTACTTCTGAAAAAATTAGCTAGTGAAAACCTTGTGAATAGCAGCAGAACATTGTCTGATATAGTGCTGGAAGATGAGCCCCTGAAGTTGGAAGGTACTCAAAATAAGACTGAGGAAGAACTGCCTCCTCAAAGTACAGTCTACCTTAATGTCGTGGATGGAGTCAAGCTTTCAGGACATTCGGTTGCTGATGTGGCATGACTCAAAATGAGAAGAAACAGCTACAAACATGCATTAATAATAGGAACATGGAATGTACAAAGTATGAATCTAGGAAAATTGAAAGTTGTCAAAAATGAAATGGACCACAAAAAGATTGATATCCTAGGCATTAGTGAGCTGAAACGGACTGGTATTGGCCATTTTGAATCAGACAATCATATGGTCTACTATGTTAGGAATGAAAAATTGAAGAGGAATGGCATTACATTCATTGTCAAAAAGACCATTTCAAGATCTATCCTGAAGTACAACACTATCAATGATACGGTAATATTCATGCTCCTACAAGGAAGACCAATTAATACGACTGTTATTCAAATTTACACACCATCCACTAAGGACAAAGATGAAGAGATTGAAGATTTTTACCAACTTCTGCAGTCTGACTGAAATTAATTAAACATGCAGTCAAGATGCATTGATAATTAATGGCAATTGGAATGTGAAAGTTGGAAACAAAGAAGAAGGAATGGTAGTTGGAAAATAAGGCCTTGGTGATAGAAACCACACTGGAGATCTCATGATAGATTTTTACAAGACCAATGACTTCCTCATTGCAAATACTTTCTTTTATCAACATAAATGGTGACTATACATGTGGGCCTCACCAATGGAATACACAGGAATCAAATTGACTACATCTGTGGGAAGAGATGATGGAAAAGCTCAATATCATCAGTCAGAACAAGGCCAGGGGCCAACTGCAGAACAGACCACCAATTGCTCATATGCAAGTTAAGTTGAAGCTGAAGAAAGTTAGAGAAGTCCACGAGAGCCAAAGTATGACCTGGAATATATTCCACCTAAATTTAGAAACCACCTGAAGAATAGATTTGACGCATTGAACACTAATGACCGAAGACCAGACGAGTTGTGGAATGTCATCAAGGACATCAGACGTGAAGAAAGCAAAAGGTCACCAAAAAGACAAGAAAGAAAGAAAAGACCAAAATGGATGTCAGAAGAGACTCTGAAACTTGCTTTTAAATGTAGAGGAGCTAAAGAAAAAGGAAGAAATGATGAAGTAAAACAGCTGAACAGAAGATTTCAAAGGGCGGCTCCAGTAGACAAAGTAAAGTATTACAATGAAATGTGCAAAGATCTAGAGTTAGAAAACCAAACAGGAAGAACACGCTCGGCATTTCTCAAGCTGAAAGAACTGAAGAGAAAATTCAAGCCTCAAGTTGTAATATTGAAGTATTCTAAAGGAAAAATATTAAATGACACAAGAAGCATCAAAAGAAGATGGAAGGAGTACACAGAGTCACTGTATCAAAAAGAATTGGTAGATGTTCAACCATTTCAGG
Source organism: Trichechus manatus latirostris (assembly GCF_000243295.1). Lineage (NCBI taxonomy): Eukaryota > Metazoa > Chordata > Mammalia > Sirenia > Trichechidae > Trichechus > Trichechus manatus. The sequence continues at coordinate 535,242 of NW_004444256.1, forward strand.
AGGTAGCATAAGATCAGGAATTGATGGTAATGAAGGACGAAGTCCAAGCTGCACTGAAGGCATTGGTGAAAAACAAGGCTCCAGGAATTGACCAACTGAGCTGTTTCAACAAACGGATGCAGCACTGGAAGTGCTCACTTGTTTATGCCAAGAAATTTGGAAAACAGCTACCTGGCCAACCTACTGGAAGAGATCCATATCTGTGCCCATTCCAAGGAAAGGTGATTCAACAGAATGCGGAAATTATTGAAAAATATCATTAGTATCACACACAAGTAAAATTTTGCTGAAGATCATTCAAAAGCCCACGGAAGCAGCAGTCAAGAAATCAAAGGACATATTGCATTGGGCAAATCTGCTGCAAAAGACCTCTTTAAAGTGTCACTTAAAGGACTAATGTGTGCCTGACCCAAGCCATGCTCTTTCCAGTGGCCTCATATGCATGCTAAAGCTGGATAATGAATAAAGAAGACCAAAGAAGAATTGATGCCTTTGAAATATTATGTTGGTGAAGAACATTGAATATACCAGATTGCTGGAAGAATGAACAAATTTGTTTTAGAAGAAGTACAGCCAGAATGCTCATTAGAAGCAAGGATGGCAAAACTTCATCTTACATATTGCAGACATGTTATCAAGTGGGACCACTTTCTGGAGAGGGATATCTTGCTTGGTAAAGTAGAGGGTCAGGGAGAAAGAGGAACACCCTCAACAAGGTAGACTGACACAGTGGCTGCAACAATGGGCTCAAGCATAACAGCAATTGTGAGAATGGTCCAAGACTGGGCAGTGTTTTGTTCTGTTGTCCATAAGGTTGCTATGTGTTGGAACTGACTTGATGGCACCTAACAGCAACAACAGCCTTTACTGCTCATAAGGTAGAAAAGCAGGGAGCCAGTAACACCTGGAAACCATGAATGGCATCAAGGAGAAAATTGCCACTATAACTGAATGAAGACTGGCAATAGCTTATTCTCACCATAAGTACATTCTCAGGAGAACACAGTAAATGGTAAACATAGTGAGGAGGCTTATCTCACAGACATAAAGGCAAACCTGCCAATAGTTTAGAAAACTCATACATCCAGGAGGCATCACCTAAGACAATGCTCAATCTACACAAAAATGAGGCTCCAACTCAGGGTTCCTGAGTTTCAAGTATTTCAAAAGACTCCTACCTTGAGGCTAAATGCATTAAAATTGGGCTATCCCCTTCCCAAAAAACTCCAGAGTCAAAAAAATTGGGTGGCATATCGTATGTCCCAAGAGTTTTTAAAGGGTTAGACAGAAAGTAAATATAGTCTAATCCTTGAATGAGCTTGAAATGTGGCAATACTTGATATATTCTCTCTCTTCTTCACATAGCATTGAGTAAACTATGACATATCTGTCCCAATTCAGCTCCTTTTAGGGAGCCCTGGTGGCACAGTGGATAAGCGCTTGGCTGCTAACTGAATGGTTGACAGTTCACAGCCACCAGCTGCTCCATGGGAGAAAGATGTGGCAGTCTGCTTCTGTAAAGATTACAAAAAAAAGAAAGAAAAACCAAAAATCAAACCTGTTGCTGTTGAGTCGATTCTGACTCATAGAGATACTATAGGAAAAATAGAACTGCCCCTATAGGGTTTCCAAGGCTGTAGTCTTTATGGAGCCCTGGTGGTATAGTGGTTAAGAGCTCAGCTGCTAACCAAAAGACTGGCAGTTCAAATCCACCAGCTGCTCCTTGGAAACCCTATATATAGGGCAGTTCTACTCTGTTCTGTATGGTCTCTATGAATTGGGATCGACTGGACAGCAATGGGTTTGGTTTTTTTTCTTTTTTCTTTTTTTTGAGTCTGCTTCTTTTATTCAATACTCCTTATTAATTATCAAAAGTTTCAGTTTTTCTACAAACTCATTCAATTTAATGTGTTACAGGCAGATGATAATTTGTTTTATGAGTTCCATTCTTCACTGGTATTTTAAGGAGGTCTACATGCTTAACAGGAGTACCAGGGTGGTACAAATGGACAACACGCTCAGCTACTAATCAAAACTTTGGGGGTTTTAGTCCAACCAGAGGTGCCTTGGAAGAAAGGCCTGGTGAGCCACTTCCAAAAATTAGCCAATGAAAACCTTATAGATCACAACAGAACATTGTCCGACTGAATTGCTTTGGAAGCATCATCAGATGGGATCAATTGTGGAAGGAAGACATCATGTTTGGTGAAGTAGAGGGCCAATAACTGTGTAGGAAACCCTTGGTGAGATGGATTGGCATAATAGCTGCAACAACAGACTGGAATACGCTGGTGATTTTGAGGATGACTCAAGACCGAGCAACATTTTCTTCTATTATACATAAGGTCGCCATGAATCGAGGTTGACTCTTGGCAGGTAACAACAACAGTGCAGAACAAGTCTAACCACAAATAAATCTGAAATGTCCTCAAATAATTGAAAGCTCTGAATATGTCATTCTAAATATTCTTTCCTCCAAACCTCTCTTCTTTCATTTAATATCTAATTTAAGGTAATTTTAAAAACATGGGCTTTAAAAAATTATTTCATTAAATCTTATGACTTAAGGATACACATATTTCCTTAAGAGGAGCCATTTCAGTAATCTGAATTGTTAGTAAAGATGCAAAAGGAGAGTCAATAAGTTCTTGCCTAAGGCACTGAAATTATGGTAACTAAAAAAAATAAAGTTAGTTAATTTGTATGAGCTATACACACATACTTAAGTGTTATTCATTTGGTCATGATAAAGGGATAAAAAAATAACACAAATAAATGTTTGTACTGCATACTTGTAAAATACAAGGCTCGATAGACAGCTAATGGTAAGAAAAAGTATTTGAAATTATATTTCTTCTCTGTGATCGAGCAAGTACTGCACACCCCTCACAGAGAGAAAAAAGTTCTTTTTCTACTTTCTAAGAAACTTCCTCAATTTGCACTATTGGTGAATTCTGTTTTTTAAAAAATCTTTAAAAAGGAGTCCTGGTGGTGCACTGATTAAAATGCTCTGCTGCTAACTGAAAGATTGGCAGTTCAAACCCACCAGCCACTCCATGGGAGAAAGGTGTAGCAGTCTGCTTCCGTAAAGATTTACAGCCTTTGAAGCCCTATGGGATTGCCATGAATTGGAATCGACTCAATGGCGGTGGGTTTATGTTTAAAACTCTACAGATCTGTACCTCTTGTCTTGTGATATTGCTGAGAAATATGACCCAAATCCCATATTACACTTAAAAATAATTATATTAAAAGGAAGGTTTGTGATCTGTGTCAAACTACATACCTTGGCCTTTTGTTGGTATAACACTCACATTTAATATCTTGTCAATGTTACTGTGACCTTCTGTGGTATGTGCGCATGAGGTAAAATCCATGAAGCCATTGATTTTATTAACAGATAGTACTCAGTTATTAACCTAAGTCATGGAATAGACAAATGGATTTTACACCAATTCTTGTTCAGTGTCACTCCCTCTGTAGCAAAACTTAACAACACGCTAGAGCTGCTTAGGGAGAAAAGCCCTTTGCACGTGAATCCTTTAGAAAATGAGAAACGTGCTGTACGAGAAAATACAGTTGTGTTATTTTACTTCTTAAAACAATTTTTTCATTGTGAAGATTGATTATATATTGCAAAAGCAAGGAAGCAATATACTTTGGTCTTGAATTCCAAAATAAAATACGAATTCTATTCTTGAACTATGTGGCATTTTTTATTGAGATAGTTGTTAAACGACTATATGCACAAAAAGATGTTGGAAATAAATTTGACTATGTAGTCATACTCCCTTGTGGAAAGTTATAAATTATTTTTTTTACTAAACCTTAGACTCACTTTGTGTAAATATTTGGAAATGTTCTTCTATTGTACCTTTCAAGCCAAGATTACAATCACAACCATATTAAAATAATTAATCACCAAAGCCTGTAAGGTTGCTAAAACCCTTTTGGACAGCAAAAGGCATTTCTGTGGGATATATTTCTTGTTTAAATTCCAAAAGTCCTAGTTCCCACTTATAGTGCTACTTTGAGTATCACATACTTCAGTAAGTTAGTTTTCAAGCATTCCATGGTCTTGTACCAGGAGCAAATATAGTAAGCCTTCATCAGTGTCATTGTACCTTTGGTCACTTAAACCCTATGTGAGATTGTTCCCAGGTGTGTGATGTTTAAGGGTCTAGTTCTTCTGTCATTGGGAGGAGAATCCAAATATTTCATGTGGGACAATGTGACATATTCTACCAGATGCTGTCTTTGTCCTTCTACAGATGCTTCTGATTTAATTCATGTATTAGGATAAGCCTATATTTGCTGTTCTAATGGTTGAGATGTCAGAAATTCTTTCTGAAGTTAGGAGATGAAAGCCTGAAAGAATGGTTTTAATCTCTAGGTTTGTTTACCAGAGGAGGATATTATGAGAAAATACATTCTGCTCATCATCTTCACACCCGGTATATTGAGAAATGAAAACAGAAAACACTCTCAGTTTTGCTAATACTTCAATTCTATTCTTAGACATTAACAAGCAAGATGTGGAATATAAATGCTATGGCAGAACTGCTAACACAAACAGGGTCAAGGTCATTAACAGAAAATGAATGACTAGGACAAAGCTCCTGTAGCCACGTTTACTCAACTTCGGAAGCTTCTGGTATACAGAGAGCACCCTCTTGCAGGGTCATCTGCAGCCCAGATGTGGGGCATTTAACCTTCCTGAACACATCTGACAAACTCTCTGATATATGCAAAGCACACAATACTTTTTTTCTCCACTTCATGATGTGATCTGATGTAATCAGCCAATCAGTTGTAAGGGAGGTTTCCTCAGGGTTGTGCTGCATCCAAAATATATGTAGACATTTCGGCAAAGCTCACTTGCTTGCTCTGGATCCTGCATCTGGCTCGTCATCATCTGACCTCAGGTTCTTGGGGCTTGAGCCAGCAGCCTGCCATCTTACCTGCCAATCTTGGGTTCATCAGCCCATGCAGCTATGGGAGTCAGGAGAAGCCTCCAGCCTGACACCTGACCCATACACTTGGGACTTACAAGCCTCTACAACTGCGTGAGCCATTTCTTTAAGATAAATCTCTCTCTCTATATATATAAAAGCACATATAAATATAAATATATGAAAGCACATATAAATACAAATACAAATATAAATATAAGCTTTACTGGTTTTGTTTCTCTAGAGAACCCAGACTAAGACATTTGGTACCAAGAGTGGTTCTAGAGAAACAAAATTGTAAGGATGAGCTTTCTAAATTTGTTCTCAAGTCTGACTAGTCTTAAAGGCGCTGATGACTCTGTCTCCAGTAATAAAGAGGGTGCTGCTAGCTAATCCATGGAGTGAGTTGGCAATATTAACACACAAAATATCACCATCAATAGATCAAGTATTGGTGAGAAGTGAGGCTCTGGGTGATCACATGTTTGATACTTTTCTATAATTTTGTCAGAATGAGAAGTATAGGGAAGATGGTTGATTGATCCTACTTTTACCAGACAAAAAGAAAGACATGAACTCAGGGCTTCAGAGTAATAGCTAAAGTGCTACATAAAAGACCTCAAAGTTGCCATTTGTCCCCTGAAAGAAAGCCCATTTCTTGTAGTAACAGAACTGATATTGCTGAAAACCAAACCCAGGGTCTTACTGTAAGAGTGACTGAATTATAACGCCAATTGAATTCCCAACCTTGAATGATGTCTGAAGTTAAAGTGAGGACATGAAATCATTGATTGGAAAGAAATGGGATCCTGAAACTTGGGATGGGGAAATATGGGCAGATAATAAGGAAGCTGGGGACACTGAACCCCTAAATTCCATTGAATCACTCCTGCCAACAGACCCAGTCCTCTCCCATCTGAAGACAGCACGCCATCTTTTTCTGCTAAGCTAAGCTCCCCAATAAAACCATTATCCCTTCCACCCTCATCTGATGAGATTAACACAGCTGTGCCTGAAGAGTCTTTGTCTGAGATATTGTCTGGGGCAGCACCTGGGGTATTGCCTAGGGCATCGCCACAGTTAGATGCCTTACAAGACATTGCTCAATGATACCAGTTACTACTCCCATCACTCATTATTGTTTTCAGACCTATAACTAGATTTAAGTCCCAGCAAGCCCCAAAAGGTGAAATACAAAGTGTGACCTAGGAGGAGGTATTCTACACTCCAAAAGAACTGCCTGACTTTTCTAACATGTACAAACAGAAACCTGGGGGATATGTGTGGGAATGGCTATTAAGGGTGTGGGATAATGGTGCAAGGAACATGAAGTTGAATCAGTCTGAGTTTATTGATATGGGCTCACTAAGCACAGATCCTTCATTCAGTGTTTCAGCTTAGAAAAGGATCTAATACCTTGTTCAGTTGAGTTACTGAAGCACGGATTACCTGGTGGCCTACACTAAATCAAGTTGAAGTACCAGACTTGCCTTGATATACTGTAGAAGAAAGACTCTAAAGGCTTAGGGAAATTGGCATGCTAGAGTGGATTTACTGGGTTAGACCCAGAGACCCACACATGGAGTGCCCAGAGGACACATCTTTTACCACAACAGTGAGGAACAAATTTGTGAAGGGAACCCCAGCACCCTTGAAGATTACTGTGATTGCCATTTTATGTAAGCCAGATTTGACAGTCAGAATTGTCCTAACTGAATTAAGGTATACCTAACTATAATGGGGCTGATTGGACCCTGTGATAGTAGGGGCCAAGCCAAGTGGTACACTCAATTGACAAAGGCAAGGTGGGCGTGGTTACAGTAATGGACAGTGGAGTCAAAATAGTAATCAGAATAGTCTGACTCATATGGATTTATGGAGTTGGATTCACAGTCATGGTGTCCCTAGGAGTGAAATAAATGGGAAATCTACTAATTATTTACTTGATCTGTACAAGTGGAAGACTTCTAGGTCAAGTGAATGGCAGTCTAACTTGAATCACAGAATAGAGAGGCACAGCCCCTCAATCAATACCCAGACTTGAGCCAGTTTACGGACCCACAATCCCTTGAATGAATGGGAGGCTGGGTCCCCTTGAGGAAGGATCCCACTACACTGCCAAAAATTTATACTGCTAATCTTTCTCCTGGCCTTCCCAAAAAGGATCTATGGCCTTTTATGAGAGAGACTGTTCATTGTGGAAAAGGAAATAATCAGACTTTTGGGGGATTACTGGATACTGGCTCTGAACTTATACTAATTCCAGGAGACCCAAAACGTCACTGTGGCCCACCAGTCAGAGTTGGGGGCGTATGAAGTTCAGACTATTAATAGGGCCTTAGCTCAGGTTCATCCCACAGTGGGTCCAGTGGGTCTCCAAACCCATCCTGTAGTGATTTCTCCAGTTCCAGAATGTATAATTGGAATAGATATATTCAGCAACTGGCAGAACTCCCACATTGGATCTCTGACAAGTGGAGTAAGGGCTATTATGGTAGGAAAAGCCAGGCGGAAGCCATTAGAACTGTCCATACCTAGGAAAATAGTAAATCAAAACCAATATCACATTCCTAGAGGGACTGCAAAGATTAGTGCCACTATCAAGGACTTGAAGGATGAAGGGGTGGTGATTTCCACTAGAGTTCCATTCAACTTGCCTATTTGGTCTACGCAAAAAAAAAAAAATTGATGGATATTGGAGAACAGGAGTAGATTATCATATACTTAACTAGGTGATGACTCCAATTGCAGCTGCTGTTCCAGATGTGGTTTCACTGCTAGAGAAAATTTATATATCTCCTGGTGACTGATATGCAGCTATTGATCTGGCCAGTGCCTTTTTCTCAATCCTGATTTCAAAGGATCACCAGAAGCAGTTTGCCTTCAGCTGGCAAGGTCAACAATACACCTCCACTGTCCTACCTCAGAGGTATATCAACTCTACAGCCCTATGTCATAATTTATTCTGCAGGGACGTTGATCATCTTTCCCTTCCAAAAGACGTCACACTGGTCCATTACATTGATGACATTATGCTGATTGGACCTAGTAAGGAAGAAGTGTCAGTGACTCTGGACTTACTGGTAAAACATTTGCATGCTAGAGGGTGGGAAATTAATCCCACAAAAATTCAGGCACCTTCCACTTCAGTGAAATTTCTAGGAGTCCAGTGGGGCACGTCAAGATATTCCATCTGAAGTGAAGGGTACGTTGTTACATCTGGCCCCACCTACAACTAAAAAGGAGGCACAACACCTGGTGGCCCTTTTTGGATTTTGGAGACAACATATCTCTCATTTGGGTGTGCTACTCTGGCCTATTTTCAACTGACTTGAAAAGTTGTTAGTTTAGAGTGGGGCCCAGAACAAGAAAAGGCTCTGCAACAGGTTCAGGCTGCCATGCAAGTGGCTCTGCCACTTGGGCCATATGATCCAGCTGATCCAATGATGCTTGAAGTGTCAGTGGCAGATAGAGATGCTGTTTGGAGCCTCTAGCAGGCCCCTATTGGTGAATCACAGCACAGACCCTTAGGATTTTGGAATAAACCCTTGCCATCCTCTGCAAATACTACTCTCCTTTTAGGAACAGCTTTTGCCTTGTGTCTTAGGCTGGGTTCTCTAGAGAAGCAAAACCAGTAAAAGCGTGTGTGTGTGTGTGTGTGTGTGTGTGTGTGTGTGTGTGTGTGTGTGTGTATATATATATATATATATATACATATATATATATATACACACACACAGACAGAGAGAAAGATACATATTAAGGAGATGGCTCACGTGATTGTAGAGGCTAGAAAGTCCCAAATCTGTGGGTCAGGCTGGAGGCTTCTCCCAACTCAAGTAGCTGCAAGGGCTGGAGAACCCAAGATCGAAACTGTGGAGGCTGATGAAACCCAAGATGGGCAGGCACACGGCTAGCTCCAGTCCCAAGAACTGGAGGCCAGATGAATAGAAGACAGATGAAGGATCCAGAGAGAGCAAAAGCCAGCGAGCCTTGCCAGAAAGTCTACCCATATTAGATGCTGGCCACACTCCCAAGGAAATTCCCTTTCAACTGATTGGCTATTCACAGCAGATCCCATCATAGAGGTGATCACATTATATCAGAGCTCATCATGGAAGTGATTACATCATTATACGACTGCCATACAATGTCATAACTGCCAAACCACTGAGAATCATGGCCCAGCTAAGTTGACACACAACCTTAACCATCACAGATAGTTACTGGGCCTTAGTAGAGACTGAACGCTTAACCAGCGGCCACCAAGTCACCATGCAGCCTGAGCTGCCCATCATGAATTGGGTGTTGCCTGACCCACAATCATAAAGTTAGGCATGTACAGCAGCACTCCATCATTAAATGGAAGTGGTATATATGAGACTGAGCTCAAGCATGACCTGAAGGCACAAGAAAGTTGTATGAGGAAGTGGCCCAAATGCCCACGGTCTCCATTCCTGTCAAATTACCTGCCCTCTCTCAGTCTGCACCTATGGCCTCATGAGGAGTTCCTTATGATCAGTTGAATGAAGAAGAGAAAACTCATGCTTGGTTTACAGATAGTTCTGTGCGATTTGCAGGCACCACTCAAAAGTGGACAACAACAGCAATACAGCCGCTTTCTGGGATCTCCCTGAAGGACAGTGGTGAAAGAAAATCCTCCCAAAGGGCAGAACTTCAAGCAGTGAACCTGGTTGTTGACTTTGCTGGAAGGAGAAGTGGCCAGATGTGCGAATGTATACTGATTTATGGGCTGTGGTCAATGTTTGGCTGGATGGTTAGGGACTTGAAAGGAACATGTTTGTAAAATTGGTGACAAGGAAGTATGGGGAAGAGGTATGTGGATAGACCTCTCTGAATGGACCAAAGAGGTAAAGATGTTTGTGTCTCATGTGAATGTTCACCAAAGGGTGACCTCAGCAGAAGAGGATTTTAACAATTGAGTGGATAGGATGATGCCTTCTGTGGAAACCAATCATCCTCTTTCCCCAGTCACTCCTGTCATTGCCCAATTAGCTCATGAACAAAGTTTTCATGGTGGCAGGGATGGAAGCTATGCATGGGCTCAGTAACATGGGCTTCCTCTCACCAAGGCCGATTTGACTATAGCCACTGCTGAATGCCCAAGCTGCCAGCAGCAGAGACCAACACCGAGTCCCCCGAATGGCACCATTCCTCGAGGTGATCAGCAAGCAACCTGGTGGCAGGTTAATTACATTGGACCACTTCCATCATGAAAAGCACAATGTTTCATTCTTACTGGGATAGACACTTACTCTGGATACAGATTTGCCTTCCCTGCATGCAATGCCTCTGCCAAAGCTACCATCTGTGGACTCACAGGATGCCTTATCCACTATCATGGTATCCCACACAGCACTGCCTCAGATCAAGGGACTCATTTCACAGCAAATGAAGTATGGCAATGGGTCCATGCTAGTAGAATTCACTGGTCTTACCGTGTTGCCCATCATCCTGAAGCAGCTGGATTTATAGAATGATGGAATGACCTTCTAAAGACACAAGTGCAGTGCCATATAGGTGGCAATCTTTTGCAGGGGCAATGTTCTCCAGGAGGCTGTATATGCTCTAAATCAGCACCCAATATATTGGGCTGTTTCTCCCACAGCCTGGATTCACAGTTCCAGGAATCAAGGGATAGAGATGGGAGTGGCGCCATTCACTTTTAACCCTAGTGCCCCACCTGCAAAATTTTTGCTTCCTGTCCCCATGACCCTATGCTCTGCCAGTCTAGAGGTCTTAGTGCCAAAGGAAGGAATACTCCTACCTGGAGACACAACATGGATTCCATCGAACTGGAAGCTAAGAATGCCGCCTGGTCACTTTGGGCTCCTCATGCCTCTAGATCAACAGGCAAAGAAGGGAGTTATCACATTGGCTCGTGTGTCTGACCCTGTATTCCAACTAAAAATCGGATTGCTATTGTATAATGGAGGTAAAAAAGGGTATGTCTGGAATACAGGAGGTCCCTTAGGGCATCTCTTGGTACTACTATGCCCTATGATTAAGTCAGTGAAAAACTACATCAATCCAATTACAACATGACTATTAATGGCCAGACCCTTCAGGAATGAAAGTTTGGATCACTCCACCAAGCAAAGAACCACAACCAGCTGAGGTGATTGCTGAGGGTACAGGGACTACAGAATGGGTGGTTGAAGAAGGTAGTTCTAAATACCAGTTATATCCAAGTGACCTGTTGCATAAACAAAGACTGTAATTGTTATGAGTATTTCTTCCTTGTATGTGTGCATCAAATATTTTTGTTTTCTTCACTTATAAAATATATGATGTAAACAGGGCTAGTGCATTTTTGGTTGTATGCATGTTAGTCATATCATGTTAGGCACAAGTATGAATTTGTAATTGTCTTTATTTAGAGACTGTGTATGGCTTAAGGAGATGTGTACAGGTACCAAGTTAACAAGGGGTGGATTGTGATGGTTAAGGTTGTGTGTGAACTTGGCTGGGCCGTGATTCTCAGTGGTTTGGCGGTTATGTAATGATGTAGTTTGGAAATTATGCAGTGACGTAGTCATTTTCCATGATGTGATCTGATATGATCAGCCAATCAGTTGTAAGGGGGGTTTCCTCAGGGGTGTGGCCTGCATCCAATATATATATGTGTGTTCTGGCAAAGCCCAGTTGCTTGCTCTGGATCCTGCATCTGGCTCATCATCATCTGACCTCTAGTTCCTGGGACTTGAGCCAGCAGCCTGTCATCTTACCTGCCAATCTTGAGATTTGTCGGCTACCATAGCCTGTGTGAGCCAGCAGCCTGCCATCTTACATGCCGATTTTGGATGCATCAGCCTCCACAGCCCATGAGCCAGTGGTCTGCTGTGTGACCTGTCAATCTTGGATTCATCAGCCCCTGCAGCTATGTGAGTTAGGTGAACCCTCCAGCCTGACATCTGATCCACCAGCCTGACATCTGATCCATGGACTTGGGACTTGCCAGCTTCTACAACCATGTAAGCCATTTCCTTGAGATAAATCTCTCTTTATGTAGAGATAGGCTTCTCTGGTTTTGCTTCTCTATAGAACTCAGTCTAAGACAGTTCCTATCTAATCTTTCAAGTCACTTATGTCACTTTGATCCCATATATGTAGTTCCTAAAAGAGCATAATGGTCAAGGCAGATAGTTTTTTACTAGTTAAGCTAAACTCTTTTTTGGTTTTAAGAAGACTTCAGGAGATATTTTTGGTTTAAGTTTTAAAGATTATCTCAGGGCAATAGTTTCATGGGTACATTCAGCCCCCATGGCTCCAGAAAGTCTGGATCCATGAGAATTTGCAATTCTGTTCTGTATTTTTCTGCTTTTGATTGGGATTCTTTAAAATCTTTGATCAAAATGTTCAGTAATGGTAGCCGGGCATCATCCAGTTCTGGTCTTATAGCAAAGGAGGCAGTTGTTTATGGTAGCAATCAGCTGCACATTTCATATCCTCCTCCCATTCCTGACTCTCCTTCTGCCTCTGTTGGTCCAGGAAAATAGAGACCTTGGATGGCCACTGCAAGGTTTTAAGACCCCAGGCGCTACACAGTGAACTAGGATGGAGAACAGAAGCAATGCTAGATTTGAAAAAGGTAAAGTGGTGAGGCTACGTATGCCAATCAAGAGAGGAGGAGGTAGCTTGGATTGTTCAAATTATCTTGATTATTTTTCTTTGCAATTTCAAAAAGAAAATATGGGCAAATAAAAGATACCATGCTCAGATTATACAAAGAAGAAGTTTGGGTATTTTTATTAAACCGTATTAAACACTTTTTCCTAATTTTAATAAAAGTATAATCTGTTATATTCTTTTATCCTATACTCATTGAGATTCAGGCAAGGGAAATCAGCATAACCTCTTCCACTAACTTCTGTTGTCTCATGATTTTCCAACCAATGCTATTTAAAAAGAAGTTTCTCAGTCATGTAATCAAGACAGTGACTATGGCTATGTTTTCTTTCCCCCAAATTGTTAATAATAATAGTAAAGACATCTAAGTATATCCCTTAAAATATACCTTTATCCTTCTTTGACCACTCCCTAATAGCCTGGAATAGTTTAGTTTTCTCTAATTTTCTTCTCTGTAGTCCTTCATCTTAGTTTCTCACACTTAGATTATCAGCTAATCTTAATAATTATAGCCAAGGTAATTAAAAAGAATACCAGTCAATGAAAATGTAAAACAATCATTTGTTTTTTCATATACATACATAGGTATGACCATGTTGCTCATAAAACTGGCCCAAAGGACAACATACATTTTCTGGTTTAGAAATATCTGTAGGAGCATTTTTAGGTACACAGAAAATAGTGTAGGAAAAATATCTAGGTAAGAAAACTTTTAAAACCTATTTATTCTATTAATCTCATTTCTATTTAAATCAGTTTTGATTCTCAACCTAGTTGAAAGACAAATTTAAGATTCAGCATTGTCTTAGGCTAGGTTCTCTAGAGAAGTAAAACCAGTAAAGCATATAAAGAGAGAGAGATTTATATCAAGGAAATGGTTCATGCAGTTGTAGAGGCTGAAATGTCCCAAGTCTGTGGGTCAGAATAGAAGCTTCTCCTGATTCACACAGCCACGGGGGCTGGTGGACCCAAGACTGGCAGGTCAGAGAGCAGGGCTCTTGCTCTCAGGCTGAGAACATCGAGGAATCTCAAGATTGGCAGACAAGATCACATGTAAGCTGCCAGCTCAAGTCCCAGGAACCAGAGGTCAGAAGAACAGAGTCAGCTGCAGGATCCAGTGCAAGCAAAAAGCCTCTGAGCCCTGCCAGAATGTCCACTTACATTCGATGCAGACCACAATTCCAAGGAAACTCCCTTTCAACTGATTAGTTACTCACAGCATATCCCATCACGAGGGTAATCACATATAAAATCTCAACATGGAAGTTATCACAACATTATACGACTGCCAAAACACCTAGAATCACGGCCTAGCCAAGCTGACACTCAATCTTAACCACCACAAGTATTATTATAAGAAAACATCTTTCAAAGACCTTAAATTCCATTACGGTTCAATAGATGATAGGAATATCACAAGAGGCTATATGAAGGGAGGAAAAGCCATATATATTTCTGATTTAGTGGTTTCATATCAAATTTTGCATTTTTTGTTTATAGAAAATACCTTTAAAAAGGCCTTTAGTGAATTTTCACTCAGAAGCACTTGAAGTTGCAGTTTCTCACTGAAGTAAAAGTTACTTTTAGGATTAATTTAGTATGTTTTGTAATCAATCAAGGAACTAAGTTACCTATTATCATTAGTGAGTATTCAAAAATCATTCAGAGACAGCATGTCTATTGTTTGCACCACTGGTAAGGGAAAAAATAACCCAGTAGTTTGTCTTCCAGTGAGGTAAGTTGTTAGGCCAAAACTCTAAGTACTAGTAGTCCTTTGAGCATGAATGATGAAAATAAGAAAAACCATTAATCATTTTGATTAGAAAAAGAAGAGTATAATTTCCAGAAGAATATTAGCTATTTGTTCCCACTGGCATTAATCCAGAATAGTAATAAATTTTTCTGCAGGTTATTTACCATTGTATACAACCAGAATTGTGCTAATAAAATATACAATATTACAAAATTAAGGTGAAATACTCCCAGGTTTTCAGAGATGTCGAGATACCAGAAATAATAAATACTTATATTTTTACAATCCTTTAGAAATTTTAAAATGTTTCACACATATTATCTTATTTACTCCTTGATGTGATCTCTTTGAAGTAAAATTATTATTAGCAATCTCTGTTAGAGAGACATGAGGACTGCCTATCCAGATAATAAGGGGCAGAACTTATTTGATTTTAAGGCTTTAGAGTTCAAAAATTGTGCCAGTTCTGATTCATTGTGCTCTTTCTTTGTTTTGCAAACACATTTTCTCCTCACTACAAAGAGTGGCTTATAAAATATAGTCATGAAAATGTGATAATTTATATCTGGTAGTTAGCTTTTTGTATCCTTGTTATACATGTGGCACTTCCTTAATTTCATTATTCCATAAGATTTATAAAAGTCATGAAATGTATCTTATTGTGTCCATCCAACAATGGTTCATGCTATATTGACAATGCAAGATAACTAAATATAATATTTCATCCATTGACTCATTTAGCACACATGCATTTCTCACAGTCTGTGCGGCAGTCTCTGTATTAAACGCTGTGGATATAAAGTCCGTTGAGAAATAGTCCCTTCTCTCAAGGAGCTTACAGTCTTCTGGGAAAAAAGCAAGTGAATCAAAGATTATCGTAGTGAGATTAGTGCTCCTAGAGACATTCACTGTATAACTGGTACATAAAAAAGAAGCAATACATTGTACCAGAATTGAGACATGTTCATTGAAAAAGTGATGCTCAGAGTAAATTTTTTAAGGGTTAACCCTAAAAGGGAAGATGAAGGCAGAATGATTAGCAGGCAGGCCTGAAAAAAGATGACTCTCAGGACACAAAGGCTCACTTAATCATGCCATTCTGTGTTGGGCCCTGGAGTTAGCAAAGTGTCTATGATTGAATATAGTGAGGTGTTAAGTTAAAAAGAAAATGAAAAATAGAGGTGAAAGAGGAGAGTTTGGGTGCAGTGTTCATATGGACAGATTTTCCTTCCCTTCTCCTTTGGGTAGGAGGATAGTTCCCATGCTCCAACAGAAGAAAAGTTCATGAAAAGGGGTTCCAACTGTACCACTTGTAGAGATTAGGGCTGCCCAGCAAAGAGAGAGAGACTGGCATTTCACTGCCTAGTTGGGCATGTGTGTGGGCTGTGGCTGTGTTGATTGTCCCACCTGTGCCTACCTTGAACAAAAGAATTTGAGAAAGATGCCAAGGCATGGGGGAGGGGAGGCAGGCAGCATGAGAAAGCCTCTGAGCAAACCGTTTGGCATGACAAAAATTTGTGAGCTGCTTGTGAAGAAGTTAAGTTCTGTGGAATATAGCTTGAACATCCATCCAGCAACACATCAACAGGCAAAATGATGGATGAGGGGATTCGAGCAGCAAGAGGCTGGTGGTGAACTGGCAGGAAGGGTGAAAGAGGCCAAGGGGAAGCTGGTTCTCTCACTTCTCGAATTGTCATGTTAGAAGGTCCCAGAGGACCTGCTGAAGAGTGTAAGCATTTGGATTCTAGCAACAGAGAGGCCCTAATGACCTGTTAGTGTTAGAGAAGGAACAATCACCAACAAAGAAAAAAAATGGAAGAGATAAGGAAGTGACAGAACCCCTCTGTGGTCTAAATTGTTAAAGTGTTCGGCTACTAATCGAGCAGTTGGAGGTTTAAGTCCACACAGAGGCACCCTGAAAGAAAGGAGGCCTGGCTATCTACTTCTGAAAAATTAGTCATTGAAAACCCTATGGAGCTCAGTTGTACTCTGACACACACTCAATTCCTACTCTGTGGCAACACAGACAAAAGAGACAACCCTCGTTTTCATCTCCCTTCTACCGACCTCAGCACACTGAAGAAGGAGCCAGAGCCTGGAAGAAAAAATAGAAAGGAAGTGTCCCAGAGACAGGCATATTCTCCCCACCTTTCCCTCCAAGGTAAGGAGTGAGAGAAGGAGTAAAAGAGCCAATCACCCTCCCAACGAAACTAGCCAGCCCTGGAGGGAGGTAGGGGAGTGAATTAAAAGAGATTTAAAACACATGAAGTCTGAATTTTAAAATGGAGAGATTTCAAATAATCAAGAGTATCAAAGAAGTTAGTAAAATTGCATTTC
>NW_004444256.1:560268-561515 GCF_000243295.1 Trichechus manatus latirostris
AAGTTAAAAAAGATACCACTTCACAAAATTCATAGTACTAATCATTATTGAATAATAGTTTTATAATTTCAAGGTCATAAAGACTCATAAAAATATTTGTTCAAAACCTTGCATATTTGTTCAAAGCTATAGTCTTAGCATCATTATATTAAAGCAGTTTAAAATGCTAAACTGAGTTAATCTCTCTAAATTCCATCCTTTACCCCCTCCACTGACAGTGAAAATATTCAGAAGGAAGGTAGTACTTTAGAGAGGGACTTCCCCAATGGGGTTCCTAAAAATTCATTAACAGCAGGGTCATAGTTAAAAACGTTTCTGAAAACTAAATGCCTAATAGTAGACTATTTCTAATCACCATTACCGAACCTGGACATTTTTATCTCATTAACTAGCCACTTGAGGCTAAAAATTGAACTTGTTTAAATTTTTGCCTTTAGGTAAGGTAGAATATCTTGGTGAAAATTTGACTGGAGGAAAAAGGGAAGAGGTTTGATTCCTCCATATTTAGGAAAATACGTAAACTGAGCCTGATGTATGTAACATGTACGAAAATGCCTTAAGTTAGGAGACCAGAGAGGAAGAGGAAAAGTCTGTTCTTTGTCTGACCAGTAACTGTTTCACTTAAACTTCCTTGTCTTTACTTTCCATGACTGTAAAACAAGAAATGAGAGAACTATTTTTTTCATCCACTGCCAGCGTATTATGCCATTTATTTATTTATTCATTTCAGTTTAGAAGGCCAAAAAAAATCCAAAGAATAAAATATTTAAAATTGATTAGATGAGACATGTGTTTTAGTTAGAGCATAATAAAGATTTTTTTTAAAAAAAATGATAAAAGTACAGTTAGTACAGTTGAAAGACCAAAATAAAACAATTAAGGCTTGCATACTAAGTGACTTAAAAATTTTTTTTTAAATACTAAAATGTCTAAGTCCTTGCTACTTAAAGTGTAGTCGATGAACAAATGGCCTTACTGGAATCACCTGGGAGCCTATTAGTAGTTTATTAGAAATGCAGACTCTCAGGCCCCAAACAAGACCTGCTGAATCACCAATTCTTATGCCCAGTAACTTTTGAGTGGTTATAGAAAGCCCTGGTGAATGTTTTAGA
This sequence comes from Trichechus manatus latirostris, assembly GCF_000243295.1. NCBI lineage: Eukaryota > Metazoa > Chordata > Mammalia > Sirenia > Trichechidae > Trichechus > Trichechus manatus. The sequence goes on from NW_004444256.1 coordinate 561,381, forward strand.
TAACTCCAATTAAATGGCTTCAACCACATAACTTAGGAAATTAGTCAAAGTCATTGTATTCCCTTTTCTAAGAAGGAACATATCTCCTTATTGTTTTCTTTTTCAGATAGCTAAACCAAGTGTGGAAACCCTGGT
>NW_004444256.1:562297-563197 GCF_000243295.1 Trichechus manatus latirostris
ACGGAGGAGAGGTGTGGTGGATTTATCCTTCTTTAGAAGAGGAAAGAATGGACGTGGCCAGGTGACAGCACATGGGAAACGTCAAGGAAAGCACATTGGGAGTAAACTCAGATAACATAAAGTTGCTTAAAAAATAAAGTTTTCTCTTTGTTTTCCTGTTGGTGTCGTTTCACTTAAAAGACTTATTCTAGATGATAACTTTGGGGTTACAAACGTAAGAATAGAGATTACAGTATAGGTTTTGTTTATTAAAAGAGGATAGTAACTTTCAGCTTTTAAAAAGTCAAATGTTTTTATTCATATGCCTTTATTCATCCAGTTGTGTATTTATTTCTTCAGCATTTATTGAACAAGCTATGCTCCGGGAGCCACTCTAGAAGCTCAGAACACATCAGGGAACAAAACAAAGATCCTGACCTCAAGGAACTTATGCTCTGATGGGAGAGATAACAATAATCTATAAACAAAATAAATAAATCATTGCTAGAAAATTCCATTATAAACTAAAGCATCGATTCACTTTCATTCTATTCCACAAGTATTAGATTAAGTATGTTCAAGCAATGAAGGGAATGAAGTATACAGTATTACGCATGAAGAAAACTAAGAGTTTAGTAAGACAGAGACCTGTTCTTAAAGCCTTTAGTAATTAAGAGAAGTGAATACAACAGGAACATAGGTAAATATAAAAGACAGGTTATTTCAAGTGGCAAAAAAGCATTATAAAATATTTCAGGAGGCTCATAGAAAGAAATGTTTTATTTAAAAAAACAAGAAATGAGGAAATGGAATATTCCAGCATAGAAAGGGAGGGCAATTTTAAAGATCTTAAATAATAGATGTGACAAGTTGTGCTTAAATAAAATATTTCAACTGCGTAATAAAAATACATTTCCCAGG
>NW_004444256.1:563297-564206 GCF_000243295.1 Trichechus manatus latirostris
GATTTCAAACTTCAAAGAATGAAAACTCTGAACTTTGACTAATCCAAAAGGCATATTTACATAAGGCTTTATAAACTACCAGTATCCTTGTTTTGAGACTATTTCCACACTGTTATGCACCTTCTACTTTCACTGTTGGTATTACTCAGCAACTATATTTTTTGGCAGTATGAATTAAAATTCAAATTTAATTTTCTTAGCTGAGAAGTTGTTTCATTTGTTAGTGAAATGACTTTTGAAACATATGGCATTATTAGAAAAAGATAGCTATTGTGTAAAAACTGTCAATCAAATGGAAAACCAAGGTCTAAAGAGAACAAAATCATCAGTAAAACACCCAGCAAAAAAGGCCTCCATTGTTAGGTTGATGTTTTCTCAAGGGCTCCAAGAAAAGATGAATTCAGTCTGATTCTTTATAGAAAAAAGTCTTACCTGATTCCCCCCCCCCCTTTTTTAAATAAGTAACAGACAAACAAGGGAAGTCATTGTAGCAATCATGGAGAAAACCAAATGTACACAGGAAGAGTACAGAAGGACTTTTCCAATTCCAGGAGGCAATGAATGAGGCAATAAATATCAGGCCAATAAAAAAATGGTATTGAAATATTAACCGTTAACTTTGTATCATGCTTCATAGCTTACAAATATTTTTTTCACTTACCAAAAGTCATTTAACTCAAAACAACCCTTTACTTTCATTAATCATTAATTATCTGTTAGTTACTATTATTCATGAAATGTTGTTAACTGCTATGGAGTTGGCCCAGGTATACTGCCCTTTCTTCCTAGCTCATCTTAGCCTGGAAATTCTGGTGAAACCTGTTCAGCATTGGAGCAACAAGCAAGCCTCCACTGACAGACCCATGGTAGCTGTGCATGTGGTACATCAGATGGGAATGGAACCCAAGT
>NW_004444256.1:564545-565630 GCF_000243295.1 Trichechus manatus latirostris
ATCTATAAAATATAATAACATTCAATGTTCTGGAGAGTCAATGAAACAAAATGGGTGCATAAATGTTTCTTCCAATAGGAGAAAACTTAACCCAAACTAACATCAACTAACATGCCTCCAAGGATATAGTGGCAAAAGTTGATTTAGGATGTAAAAAATATTACTAAATTCCATCTATTGGCTCCATATGCTTTGGATTGTCTCCACTTTCAAGCTTCATGGACAGCATCCCAGCAGCTTCAAGCTCATATTTAGTTTATCAGAAGATAGTCTACTTCCTGGCTGATTTAAACCGAACTCCAGAATTGAATCAAATTATCTGGTCCCCCTAACTCAAGTCATTGTTTCCTCCCAGAAACAATTACTACAGCCAGGAAAAGGGGATAAAGTGTCCTGTTGGTCTAGGCTAAAGCTAGGTCAAATACTCCAGCCCTGCACCTCTGGGGCTGAAAGTCAACAAGTAAAATCAGTGTACTGCTGCTACAAGAATGGAGGCTAACTTCATCATGAAGGTAATTGGTCATTAGCCAAAATTTTGAGGGTGGGGATTGGAACCAGATTTATACATTAGAAGGCAATGCATACTTTCAAGTAGATAAAAGAATAATTTATCATTTGACTTATTTGGTTTGTTTTTCACAAATGGGAAGGGAGATTAATAAACTGACTTCTAAGCTTATGACTTTTAACATAAGTTTGATCCAAATTGTTCAGGATGGTGACTTCAGGTTCCTGGACTTCTTCCCAGTTAGTAAAGCCCACAGGGATGACATTTTGCAAAATATTTTCCAGTCCTTATTGTTGGAACTTTATCATGTTTTTCTTCACCTTTGCTATCTGGAATTTAATCCCCACTACCTTTACTTTCTATGTGCCACAGAAACTTACTCAGTAGTTTGGTTGTTTAAAAGTAAATTGGGTTACATTAGTTTTAAGATATTTTCAGTTATTTTGTCAGAGCTATTGAAACCACAAAAAGATAAACTGGAAGTCAAGAATTCTTTTGGTTTCTATGAAGGAATTAAATTAGTCTTGTAAACTAGGTGGTGAGAAAGATTTAGATCCAGCTTAAATATTGGTCATCC
>NW_004444256.1:567057-568058 GCF_000243295.1 Trichechus manatus latirostris
GTCTCCTGTGGGTATCTACTGCCGGTTTCTGCTGCGGGTCTCTCCTTCTTTTGTGATGGTGGTGGGCTCTTCCCTCTTTGCTCTGGAATTGGCTGTCTTTTAGGGAAAAACTGACCAATCTCCTTAGTAGGCCACAATTACCCTATCACACTGTCACCGGGGTGGGAGTTACAAGACCACGGCTATAAGGGCCACACACAAAAGTAATTAATCCACCACAGAGTACCTCAACATCATCAGTCAGAACAAGGCCAGGGATCATCTGTGGAATAATAGACCATCAATTGTTCATATGCAAGTTCAAGTTGAAGCTGAAGAAAATTAGAGCAAGTCCATGAGAGCCAAACTATGACCTTAAGTATATTCCACCTCGATTTAGGGACCATCTCAAGAATAGATTTGACGCACTGAACACTAACGACCAAAGATCAGACAAGTTGTAGAATGATATCAAGAACATCATACGTGAAGAAAGCAAGAGGTCATTAAAAAGACAGAAAGAAAGAAAAGACCAAAATGGATGTCAGAAGAGACTCTGAAACTTGTTCTTGAATGTAGAGTAACTAAGTGAATAGGAAGAAAAGATGAGTAAAAGAGCTGAATAGAAGATTTCAAAGGGCAGCTCGAGAAGACAAAGTATTATAATGAAATGTGAAAAGACCAGGAGTCAGAAAAGCAAAGAGGAAGAACACACTAGACATTTTTCAAGCTGAAAGAACTGAAGAAAAAATTCAAGCCTCGAGTTGCAATAGTGAAGGTTTCAATGGGCAAAATATTGAACGATGCAGGAAGCATCAAAAGAAGATGAAAGGAATACACAGAGTCATTGCACCAAAAAGAATTGGTCAGTATTCAACCATTTCAGGAGGTAGCATATGATCAAGAACTGATGGTACTTGAAGAGATCCAATCTACATGAAGTCACTGGTGAAAAACAAGGCTCCAGGAATTGACGGAATACCAATTAAGATGTTTCAACCAATGGATGCAATGCTGGAGGC
>NW_004444256.1:570008-573492 GCF_000243295.1 Trichechus manatus latirostris
TTTATCCCAATGTAATCATATTTTTCCTTACTTGTTTAAAAGGTGTGGAAAAAATAGACAGGCTAAGAAACTATTAATGAAAATTTGTTAAGGTGTTAAAATCAACAAATTAATCTCCATCATCTTGGAAATTTTTTCCTTTTGCCAGTGCTGACATCTTTACTTACTATTGTACTCTCTATTTTGCTGCCAAAATTTTCTAATAAGTGGGTTATATATAATTCTTCAGCACCAATACTTTGCTGTTACCCATGTATCTACTCTGCTTATTTAAAAATCAGTCTCAAGAAAGCCATGAATGGTCTCTTATGTGTCAAATTCAAAGAACTTTCTTCCATTCTCATTTTCCTTAATACTTGTTCAGCTCTTGACCCTACTGACCACCCATGTTTCTTGAAAGCCTCTTTTCCCCAGATTTCAAACTTACTGGATTATTTTCCCTCACTCAATTTCCCTGATTATTCTGGTGATAACCCCTGGGCTGACACAACATCCTCCTCCCATTCTCAGATTGCTGGGCTGTGAGTATACAAGTGTGAATAAGACAGGTTTCTGGAAACCCACCATCAAGGAACAAAAGACCGACTGGCCTATTGCTGTAAGATGAGGCATAACTAAAGCACTAAGAGGGAGCTGATGCTGGCTTAATAAGTACATGGGGGTAGGTAGCATGGGAACAAGGGAAAGCAAATGCAAAGGCATGGTAGTAATATCTATGGTATATCAGAAACTGGCCGAGAAGTTCAGGAATGCTGGAGCTTAAAGGTAGGTGCAAAGTTGACAATCAGGATAGCTGAAAGGTAGACTGAGGACGGAGTTGTGAAATATCTTATTCATGATACTAAGATAATTATCCTGGAACTAATGATTATAATCAGTGCTCAATAAATACTAGTTAAAAAAAACTATCAATCAATCAACCAAACAGCATGTACTGAATTAAAAAAACAAACAAACAAAAAAAAAAAACAACAAACCCATTGCCACTGAGTTGATTCTGACTCATAGTGACCATATAGGACACAGTAGAACTCTCCCATAGGGTTCTAAGAAGCAGCTGGTGGATTCCAACTGCTGACTTTTTGGTTAGCAGTTGCTCTCTTAACCACTACACCACCAGGGCTCCATGTATTGAATAGGAAGGGCAAAATAAGAAATAGTCTTTTTGATTACGAGAAATTTATTATTTAGTTGTAGAAGGCAAACAGTTATAAAATGAGAAAGCATAGAATACTATTAAATTATACAGGGCATATAATAAGCATGGGAGAAATGACAAGTAATCAATACATATAGCCTATCCCAAGTGAAAGATTTAGACTTGAATCAGGACTTGAAAGTTGAGTACAGTTTGTGTAGCACCAAAGGAGAAAGCAGGATATTTTAGGTAGGTAGAAAAACACATAGACATGGAGCTGCAAATTGGCTAAGGGTAGAAGGAGAACAACGTTGGCAGTGGCCCAAGCAAACACTACTGTGTGTGAGAAATGTGATAGTCATTGATGTTTGTGATAGCCAGCCCCTATGATGGGCCCAAATGATCCCCCCCATCTGATATTCATGCTGCTGTGCAATCCTGTCCCTTATGGTATAGCGTTGGTCTATGTAAGCAACAGAATATGATAGAAGTGATAGCATGTCACTTCCAAGGGGTAGCAAGCTGCTATGTTGTGAGGAGAAGCCTATGTATAACGAGGAACTGAGGCCTTTGTCCAACAATTCGTGTAAATGAGCTTCAAAGCAGATCCTCCAACCCCAGTCAAGTCCTCAGATGACTGCAGTATCAGCTGACTCTGGACTGCAACTGAGGAGAGACATGGAGCCAAAATCTCCTTACTAAGATACTTCTGAATTCCTGACCCACAGAAACTGTGACTTAATAAATATTTTTGTTTGTTTATTTTAAGCTACCGAATATTGGGGTACTTTGTTACATAGCAAAAAAAAACTGATGCAGTTCTGATATCACCTATTTTCAGTTTTCTTTCTAGGCCTATATTAGGATTGTATTCTCTTGACTTTTAAAAGTAAATACTACTGTGTTGGCCTTTGAAATGTAAGCAGGAAGGGAATGTGGAAATTAAGAAACCAGTGTGCAATTTACCACATCTCTTTTTTTGTGCCTCAGCAATCATGGATAAATGAAGTTGATTTTTTCTCACTCTATGTCTCTGACTGAGAGCTATGTAGAATAGACCCCCCCAGCTAATGGAATAGTTATGTAGTATAAGAAATAGGTAAAATTTTGTTGTTTTAAGACACTGAGGCCTTGGGATTTGTCTTAGGCTGAGTTCTCTAGAGAAATAAAACCAGCAAAGCATATAAATATATATATATACAGATTTATATCAAGGAAATGGCTCACGCAGTTGTAGAGGCTGGAATGTCCCAAGTCCGTGGGTCAGGATAGAGGCTTCTCCTGATTCACATAGTCACAGGGGCTGGGGAACCCAATATCAGTAGGTCAGAGAGCAGGGCTGTTGCTCACAGGCTGAGAAGATCGATAAATCCCAAAATCGGCAGACAAGATCGAAGGTAAGCTGCTAGCTCAAGTCCCAAGAACAGAAGGTCAGGCGAACAGGAGCCAGCTGCAGGATCCAGCAGGAGCAAAACACCCTCAAGCCCTGCCAGAATGTCTACCCACATTTGATGCAGGCCACATACCCAAGGAAACTCCCTTTCAACTGACTGGTCACTCACAGCAGATCCCATCATGGAGGTGATCACATATCAAATCTCAACATGAAGTGATCACAGCACTACATGACTGCCAAAACTGTGAGAATCATGGCGCAGCCAAGTTGACACACAATCCCAACCATCAGAGGGTTGTTGTAACCACAGCGTAAGCTAGCCTATCCTGGCTGATATGATATAACCCCTTGCCATCGAGTCAATTCTGACTCATAGCGACCCTATAGGACAGAGCAGAACTGCCCTGTAGGGTTTCCAAGGAGCACCTAGCGGATTTGAACTGCCCACATTTTGGTCAGCAGCAGTAGCTCTTAACCACTATGCCATCAGAGTTTCTGAAGATGCCAAGTAGTCATGTCGTATATAATTACCAATTTAATGTTGGTCTATTTTGAGAAATATAAGTGATTAACCTGTTCCAAACCAAACCTGTTGCCTCTGAGTCGATTTCGACTCATAGCGACCCTACGGGACAAAGTAGAACTGCCCCATAGAATTTCCAACAAGTGGCTGGTGGATTTGAACTGCTGACCTTTTGGTTAGCAGCCAAGTTCTTAACCACTGCACCACCATGATAGACTGAACCTATTGACAAAATCAATTTCTGACAAGAGTATTGTATATAAAACACTTAGTTTAAAATTTCCAGAGAACACTTGCAGTAAAAATCAAAAGCTTTAAAAATATACATTTAACTCTGAAATTATTGGCGGTTGATTTGAAGAATTTAAATAAACTTATAGACTTATGAATACATACATGGTAAATGTGTCTCCTTATATGTATATAC
>NW_004444256.1:574417-575917 GCF_000243295.1 Trichechus manatus latirostris
CCACTGATTACTCTGACAGGGATCACAACAGAGGCTCCTGGACAGAGCTGGAGAAAAATGTAGAAAAAAATTCTAACTCAAAGACCAGACTTACTGGCCTGACAGAGACTCAAGAAACCCCAAGAGTATGGTCCCCGGACACACTTTTAGCTCAGTAATGAAGTCACTCCTGATTCACTCTTCAGCCCATAGAACAAAACGACACTAATAGGGCACAACAGCCCAGGGACAAGGACTAGAAGGCAGGAGGGACAGGAAAGCTGGTAATAGGGAACCCAAGGTTGAGAAGGGAGAGTGTTGATATGTCGTGGAGTTCTTTACCAATGTCATAAAGCAATATGTGTACTGACTGTTTAACGAGAAACTATTTGTTCTGTAAAACTTCATCTAAAGTACAATAAAAAAAATTAAAAAAAAAAAATTCTTTTCTGGTCAGGGTTAGACCAAGAAAGAGAATCCTTTTATAAAAAAGGTAAGGAAAACTAACTTCATATATTTTTCTACCAAGAACAGAATTCATACCAGATCTGTAGTAATTTCTGAAAATAATAACATCAAAGTCCTAGGATATTTGTTTTGATATTAAATATTAGCTTCTTCAAATACTTGGACCAAAGGTGCTTGGAAAGCATGATTTACTAAAGGACAGTAGGTTTTTCTAATCATAGGACAATAGATTTTTCTAACCACAGGTTTTTCTAATCATGGAAAAGCACAGTCAGAGAAAACATTTTCTCTGGAATTTGTTTTTCATGTCCATGTCTAATATTTGAATACATATACACACACATACACATATGCACTTGTATATACACATGCACACATCCACACATATATACTTACATAGGTAAATATATATATATACACAACGTGATTGCTAAATCATGTTAAAATTTAAGAAATATTACCATATAAATTATGTTTTCACTTCTTGTTTTAAGGGCATTCTAACAAAGTATATATAAGGGGATTTGGAATTAAAATACATATATGAGGGCATATCAACAGAAGAAAATATATGGATAAATATATTAACCATTTAAAGTTGTTATATAGACTATACATAATCTGAAAAAAACTGAAAATCCAATACTACCCTTTTCGGAAGTTATTTAGGCTTTTTACAAATGTCAATTCTCTTGCCATAGGCACATGGTAGGATTATACACCTCTTGAATTCATATGAGGCCATGTGACTTGTTTTCACCAGTGAAATATGGGCAGAAGCCTTAAGAGGTATTATAGAGTTCAACACACTCTTTTTTTCCTTGCCTCTTGGGATTATGAGAACATGTATCAAGATCTAGCCTTTGAATAAGCTGGGTCCTTGGGTGACTACAATAAGCAAAGTTCCCACGCCAGCCCCTGAGGAACATGTGATTGAAAGAGAAATGAAATTTATCATTTTAAGCCTTACAATATTTGAGTTGTTTGTTACTGTAGCTTAACTTAGCATAACCTGACTAATAAACCTTTATATCATAGTCTTTCATTTTGTTA
>NW_004444256.1:576486-585909 GCF_000243295.1 Trichechus manatus latirostris
TGATCAAAGATTCTAAAGAAGAATCCTGATCAAAAGAGAGAAAATACAGAATGGAATTTCAAATTCTCATGGACTCCAGACTTTGTGGTGCCATGGCGGCTGAATGAATCCCTGAAACTATTGCCCTGAGGTAATCTTTAAAACTTAAACCAAAAATATCTCCTGAAGTCTTCTTAAAACCAGATAATAGTTTAGCTTAACTAGTAAAAAATGTCTGCCTGAACATTAAGCTCTTTTAAGAACAATTTATATGGAATCAAAGTAACAATAGCACCGTGAAAGATTTGAGAGGAAACTTAGGAGGCAGTGAGTTCGTGTTAATGGGGGAGAAACAACTCATAAATGGAGGGTGAGAATGGTTGCACAACCCAAAGAACGTACAGTAGCTCTCCCTTATCCGTGGTTTTGCTTTCCATGGTTACAGTTACTCGTAGTCAACAGCGGTTCAAAAATGTTAAACGAGTACGTAGCATGATGAAATCTCATGGCGTCCCGCTCCATTATTCACATAATTTTTATTACAGTATACTGTTATAATTGTTCTATTTTATTATTATTGTTAATCTCTTACTGTGCCCAATTTATAAATTAAACCTTATCATAGGTATGTATGCACAGGACAAATCATAGTATATATAGGGTTCAGTACTATTCACGGTTTCAGGCATCCATGGGAGGTCTTGGAACATATCCCTGTGGATAAGGGGGACTACTGTAATCAGTGTCACTGAATTGTACATGTAGAAATGGTTGAATTGGTGTATGTTTTGCTGTGTATTTTCTCAACAACGACAAAATTAAAAAATAGCTATGTGTCAGCTCGGATGTGGTTATCTATTATTTTATATTTATTTACAGTGTTTTTCCAAAGATATTGAAGAACTTTCAAACACAATTGACACATAATTCAACAGTGTTATGAAAAAAAAATCAACTATTAGAAATTCACCTACTTGCACAGAAATCCATAACGAATGTCGTGAAGCCAGATATTTTTAGGCTTGGATTTAACTACTCTTAAGTTTTGGCCTCAACTTTACTTTTCCAATACTTTTTCTATCAACTCCATCATATGCCCTCTTTTCTTTAGTTGGTCTATAGAAATAAATGAATTAGAAACTCAGGGGATGTGATCTGGCAATTTGTTTTAAGAAGCCATGTATGTGACTATGTTGCACACCAAGATTTGAGAACCATAGCTCTAAGGTATAGCAGAAAAGTGATATTATTACTGTGTCATGGAGTATGTACATGTTTAAAAAGTTGTTTCCCACAGTGGTTGAGCCAACTTATAGGCAGGAGACTATATAATGCCTGACAAGTTTATCAAACCATAAAATATACTACGAAGTCTTACTAATTACATCAGTGTAGTATCAGCATGTGAATAGCATGAAGAGCAGTGGTACTGAATCAAAAGAACAGAAATAAATCCAAACACACTCAGGAGTTTAGCATAACAATATGGTGCCATCTTATCTCAAAAAAGATTCATTTTTACTAAATTCTGTTTAGTTAACCAAGGAGATATATAGACTAAAATAAACTGGAGTCAATTCCTAGATAAAATTCTAAATAATGTGTGTGTATGTATATGTCTGTCTGTCTGTCTGTTTCTATCTATCTCCAAAAAAGTACTAGGTAAAACAAATCACAGAGAATTATAACCGTCGAGTGGGGAAGGGCTTTATGTCTAGAATATAAAATTCAGAAGCTGTAAAATAAGTAAAATCAAACACAAAAACAAAAATTTTATACACCCCAAAAATAAAACAAAGTAAAAATACTGAAATTACACACATGGAAAAACATGTGTACCTTATATCACAGACAGTGGGCTAATCTCTCTATAGAAAAATGGGCAAAGGGCATCAAAAGAGGGTTCTCATAAAAAAATGCAAATATCTCCTAAATATATGAAAGATCTCCAAATGAGTATGTATTAATAGAAATATAAGTTCAAACAACATTGAGATAAAATTTGCACTTAGCCAACAGACTAAAATCCAAAATACATTGTGTTGACAAAGCTGCCAGGTAATGGTAACTCTTATGAATTGCTAGTGAGAAAGTAAATTGGTACAATCCCTACAGAGACCATTGGGCAGTATGCATCAAAAAGAAAATTTTATATATCAAATCTAAAATTAAGATACTCTTTGCACTACAACTCTAGTCCTAGGGTTTATACTAGACATGTCTTACTGTGCATTTGAAATTACACATGTACATGCTTAGTTACCGTGACATTAATTACAATACTAAAAGAAAGACAGCAGCATAAATTTACATTAATAGAAGACTAATTAAATAAATCATGGTATATCCATACAGTGGAATACTTCGAAGTTGCCAAAAATTAAAATAGAGAAGGATTTTATGACTGTATTCATATGAATTAATATGGAAAATCTTTAAGGTTTGAAAGAACATACAATGTCTGCTACAAAAGTGGGATGAAAAGTCACTCCAAGTATATGTTTATATTTTTATGATGTTTGAATTATGTGAATGTATGACCTATTAAAAATCATGTTTCTGCGTATGGTTGAGTCAATTTGTTCAGATTCTGTATTAAAGACATTAACTTTATTACCCTTACTCCATTGATAAAGTGTAATATTTAGTAGGCGATGCCTGAAAAAGGGGCAATATTTTATGTTGATAGTCTACTACTATATTCTGCTAAGATTCATTTGAGAATTTATTTCCTTTTTTGTATAACATTCTTAGCGATTTCTTACTGCTGCTATATTACGTGAAATATATTCTATAACATCATTTGTCTACCAAGGGTTTTTTATAACTGATGATTTGCTTCTGTCATCAGTGAAATAATCTTTCTCACAGAATCTTTTCACAAGTTACTTGTTTTTATTTCAATTTATTCTTAAATAACGCATATATTTAAAACCAGGGCTTTGACTTGGGTCCCCTGTTTTCCTCTCCTATGTACAATAAATCTCCTGCATTCCCAAATCATCTCTCTTCTTGCACCTCTCACCTCATGCTGTGGCCCATCTCTTTCCTTCCTTCTGTTTCTTCCTGCCAGATAGCTACATTTTCCCTTAATATTCACTGAATGGCTTAGCCTGATTTCTTTTCTAAACTTTCTGACATTGGTTTCTGAGTATATTAAAATATGAACCAAAGTAAATTGTGTAAACATCTATTTTACACACTTGCTATTTTATCCAGGATTCTCAGTGACTAACCATAATTGCATCTATTTACTTTAAAGCATATGCTTGGATTGTTTAGAGCAAACAACTGGCTTTTAACCCCCTCACTCATGGTAAGACTTCCACTTCTTTCAAGGGCTTAATGCTAGTACATCAACAAGCCATGTGCTGTTTCTAGGATTCTATCTCTGTTAGTTTGTTGTTAGCTGCCACTGAGCTGGCTCTGACTCGCGGTGAAACCCCTCCCTCCCCCCCCCACACAACAGAATGAAACATTGTCTGGTCCTATGCCATCTTTATGATCATTGGTATGTTGAAGTCCATTGTTGCACCCACTGTGTATTTTGAGTGCTTTCCAACATAGGGGCTCATCTTCTAGTGCTGTATTGGACAATATTCTGTTGTGATCCACAGAGTTTTCATTAGCTAATTTTCAGAAACAGATCACCAGGCCTTTCTTCCTAGTCTGTCTTAGTCTGGAAGCTCTGCTGAAACCTGTCCACCATGGGTGATCCTGATGGTATTTGAAATACTGGTGGCATAGCTTCCAGCATCAGAACAGCATGCCTGCCACCACAGGATAACAGACTGATGGGTGGTGTATTCTATCTCTACACCTATTAAAACCAACTATTCTTCAAATTCCTTCTAGTACTCTCACATAATAGCATTCTGTGACGTGGGACACCTCCTTCAGGTCTTTGTTCAAATGTCAACTTCTCAGTGATGCATGCTCTGGTCATCTTATTTAAAACTGACAGTCTCCACTCCCAATTTGGGGACCACCCAGCCCCCTTTCCTGTTATGTAGGTGTGTGAGTATCTGTGTGTATTTGTGCATTATATTAATTGGTGAAAGAATTAAGTTAATAATTATTGCTTTTAGTGAAGTATACTTCTATGTAAAGAGGTAGATATAGATGTAGATACACACGTTTACTAGATATCAGCTCCATGAGGGCAGGGTGTTTTGTTTATTTTTTTGGCCATTGCTGTATGTCCAGAATCTATAACATTGTCTGGTACATGAAGGCATTAAGTGAGTATCTGTTGAAGGATAGTAATTTTTCATGTAACCCAAGAAGACTTAAACCAAAACTGAAAACAAACCCGTTGCCCTCAAGTCATTTCCGACTCATAGCGGCCCTATAGGACAGAGTAGAACTGCCCCATACAGTTTCTATGGAGCAGCTGGTGGATTTGAACTGATGACCTTTTGGTTAGCAGTCGCGCTCTTAACCACTGCACCACCAGGGCTCCTCAAGAAGCATTAGGCCTTTAAATTGTAGACTCTATCAGATAACATCTTCAGGTGTAATTAAAAGTTTGAACTAAAATCTATAATTTAGAAAGTTAGAATTTTGTCATTTCTTTGACAACTATCCACTGTCTATAGGAAATGTTAATGAAAAAGTAAGTCTTAAAATTGGGCTGACCTGAGAGAAGAATGAGAAAAGAGGAGCCTTAGGAAGAAAAAGGAGGGTAAAGATCAACAACAAAGGAAATAAATGAACATCTATTGCAGTATAGGGTTATAAACAACAATAAATGCCCAATTGTGTGTTAGGTACTTTGGTTATAATTTCATTTGTTCTCAATATCCTCCATAAAGTCAGCCATTGAAAACTCAGTGGAGCGCCGTTCTACTCTGACACACACGGGTTCACCATGAGTCCGTCTGATGTTTAAGGTTGTGTGTCAACTTGGCTGGGCCGTGATTCTCAGTGTTTTGACAGTCATATGATGTGATGTCTTCCATGATGAGATTTGCTGTGAGTAGCCAATCAGTTGAAAGGGAGTTTCCTTGGGTGTGTGGCCTGCACCGAATATAAATGGACATTCTGGCAGGGCTCGTGGGCTTTTGCTCGTGCTGGATCCTGCAGCTGGCTCCTGTTTGTCTGACCTCCAGTTCTCAGGACTTGAGCTAGCAGCTTAACTTTGGTATTTCCTGCTGATCTTGGGATTCCTTGATCTTTGGCAGCCTGTGAGCAAGAGCCCTACTCTCTGACCTGGTGATCTTGGGTTCATCAGCTCCTGCGACTATGTGAATCAGGAGACGCCTCTATCCTGACCCACGGAGTTGGGGAATTCCAGCCTCTACAGCCACGTGAGCCATTTCCTTGATACAAACCTCCCTATATATTTATATGCTTTACTTACTCTAGAGAACCCAGCCTAAGACAATCAGAATCGATCTGACAGCAACTGGTTTTTTGTTTCGTTTTTTTAATCTAGGAAAACAATGTACTCGTGTTTATACTGACTAAATATACTATAATTATAATATAGCTCATTTTAAGCTAGAGGTATTTCAGAAGGGGAAATCCTCAGCATATCTGAAGACAGTATTGCAGAATGTCCTCCCCCAGAATCTTGAATCACTCATTTTATTAAGATAGTTTAAAACATTTCTGTGCTGAGTTGTAACTAAAGTTAACAAAAGCTAGATTTCTTTGCGAGGATTTGCTAAATTACCTCTGGCCAGATGGCTTCTATATCCTGAGTTTTCTTTCTATGCTGATCTTTGATGATCCTCAGCTGCATTGGCTGCCTTGCCTATTGAACCTTCATCTCATTATGCTGTTGTCCTGCTAAAAGGAATTCTCCATGAAGCAACCCCTAAACAAATCTCCTTTATGTAATTGCACCGAGAAATAGAATTGAGATACTATTTATGAAAACAATAATTAACAAAAAACTTCATAAAATAAGAACATAAAAATGTACACTTTGTATATGACAATCTGTTTGGTATTTTTTTTAAAGATTGTCCCACCAAACACATACAATTAGAGATAACGATTAATAGCTTTGTATGCAGAGTGCCTGGCAAAGTGCCTTGCTATATTTATTACTTTTAATACCATGTCTCATTTAAGATAAGAATTTTTGGTAGCTGGCATAGTCTATATATACAATTAATGAATATACAATATACATAAACATAGCAATTAATGAATGTTTGTTGGTTAATAGAATCAATAGTTATTCATATACAGTTTTTCTTTTTTTTTTTCCCCTCTATTACAACCTAAGGGTCTCTTCTTTAGCCCCCAGGAGTCACTCTTCACTTTACCACAAATAGCATTCATCTGCAATAACTGGATGTCCAGTCTTGAATCATGTTATGAATTGACTTGTCCCCTAAAAAGATATGTTGAGATTCTAACCCTCGTACCTGTGAATGTGACCTTGTTTCAGGAAATAGGGTTTTTCCCTGCAGATGTCATCAGTTAGGTTAGTGAAGTCATAATGGAGTAGAAACCAAACTAAACCCATTGCCGTCGAGTCAATTCAGACTCATAGTAACCCTATAGGACAGAGTAGGACTGCCCCATAGGGTTTCCAAGGATGTAATCTTTACACAAGCAGATTGCCCCATCTTTCTTCCACAGAGCAGCTGGTGGGTTTGAATTGGCGACTTTTGGGTTAGCAGCTGAGTGCTTAACCACTGCGCAACCAGAGATCTTTAACAGAATAGAGAGGATCCCAATCCCTTACGAGTGGTATGTTATAAAAGGCGAGGACAGAGACAGTCACATGTGGAGTAAGGCACATGTGAAGATACATCTACAAGCAGTAAAGGAACATAAAAGATTGCTGGCAGCCACAAGGCATAGAAGAGTGCCTCTCTCAGAACTCTCAGGAATCTACATGGCTGATAACCCTGATTTGGACTTTTAGCCTTCAGAACTGTGAGACAATAAATTTCTGTTCTTTAAATCTACCCACCTTTTGGTATTTTGTTATAGCAACCCTAGGAAACTAAGTCAGACCACTTTCTCCTCCTGGGCTTTCTAGAATCACTGAAGAATGTTCACAGGTTTCAGAAATTATTCTAGTTATCACTTGTTCTCAATGCCTTGCTCTTTATGACAGATCATAAAGATTCTTCTCTGCACCTCCTTTGCCTTCTGGAAACTTCTCTCAGGCACTTGATGCTCTCTACCTTGGTGCTTCACCCCAAGCACAGGCACAGAACATTCCTCAACTCCCCACTGTACAGGTAAGACTAGCCAACATAAAACACACATACACATACACGAAAACAAAACATTTGAAACTGGATTAAACATATGAGATCTCCCAGAGTTCCTAGACCAGACTACTCCACAGGTACCCTTGGACAATTCTCACCTGAGGTTCCACCCAACCATCCTATTACAAGGACCACCACAGCTCCTTTCGTAGATGGTCCTACCAAAGAATCCAGACAACCACTCAAATCTCCCAAAAGAGAAGTGAGGGGTGTTATTGCCCAGCAACTCTTCCCAGAGTGAAAATAAGCCTTTACAATTTTTACTCTTAAAAGCATTTCGTTGTCTTGAACTTCCTCATTCCAAAATAGCATAACCAAAAGGTCAATTAACAACAATGAAAATGTTTCTCCAAAGAAAGAATGTATCATGCTTCTGTGAGAAAAACTACTCTCAGCTTTCAAATAACATCAACCTATATTATTGTAGAGTGTGCCCTTACATTCTATCAAAATATATGTTAAATACATTTTTCCAGATATTAGCAGAACATGTTCATTTTTAAGGAAATAGTAAAATAAGATTTTCATGAGTATATTTTAAAGCCACTTATTTTTGAAAAGCTATAGCAACCATTTCTTTTAGATTTAAAGTATTCGAAAACTAATGTTAGGAACAAACAAGCTGATACGTAACAGCTAGAAAATTCATTATATCAATATTTCTAAACATTGGCTGTACATTCTAATCATCTGGAAGGGTTTTGAAACATTCTGATAACTGGGTCCTATCCCCCGTGGTTCTGATTTATGCAGTCTGGGTTGTGTCTCAAGCATCAGTACTTTTTTAAAAAGCTCTCCAGGTGATTCTACATGCAGCCATAATTGAGAACCTCTGTACTACCTGAGGAGCCCTGGCGGCGCAGTGGTTAAGAGCTTGGCTGCTAACCAAAATGTTGGCAGTTCTTCTCTGTCCTATAGGGTTGCTATGAGTCGGAATCGACTCGACGGCAATGGGTTTGGTTTGATTTTTGGCGGGTACTACCTGAACCCAGTGAGGAAGGGTAGGTTAAGTCAAATTGTCCGCTGAAGAGGATTCAACTGAATGGTTTCAAAGACTACAAAGTAAGCGGCAACAAAAGTGCAACCGTTTGTTCAGGAACACACACTTTTTTTTTTTTTAGGAAGACACAAGTTTTTGTTTCCAAAATTTAAATAAAAATTTACTTATACTAATTTTCCTAGAGCAATTACAACCTTTTACTATGATTTTTAGAATTTCACATCTAAATCTAAAATTTATCTCCTTTATTTTCAGCGAAAGAAATTCTTCTAAAATTTTTTTATATTAACAAAATGATTTAAAGTAAACTAAAAATAAGTATGTGCCACTCTGATTTGGTGGAGTTGAACACCTTGGCCAGATGAGTTTAACAACGACAAAAAATTTGTTTAAATTTTTATAAACTTAACTGACTAGTGGTATTTGTCGGACTGATGACAGTTCAAAGAATTTGGTGTGGATTTAAATATTGAACTTTTAAATCATAAATGGGGTGTGTCTTACAATTTCACAAATTAGTTCGTTTGTAAAAACCTCTGTAATATTAGGGTATTGGGGATAGATGACACAGAAAAGTGATAATTTATTGTACGTTAGGATACTTATTTAACACATTTTCACAGTTTAAGCGCTCACATAGATGAAATTGTGGACTTTATCTGTGGATGAAGCATGCTAGCTCATAAAACTTTCAGAAGTAATCAACTTAGACAAAGTGTACATCACTAATATAAGTTGAATATCAAATGACAAATTTTATTTTAGTCATTTTTTTCTCTTTAGCCCTTTTGTCATGATTGATATAACAGTGTATCGGTCACTTTTTATAAATCTAGACCTTGCTGGCTGAGAGCTACCACAGTTAACCAAAAGGTCAGCAGTTCGAATCCACCAGCCACTCCTTGAAAACCCTATGGGGCAGTTCTACTCTGTCCAATAGAGTTGCTATGAGTCCAAACTGACTCAATAGCAGTGGGTTTTTGACCTCATTGGTAGTATATTATTCTGGTTCTAATGCATTTAAGTACACTTCGGATGGAACTGAATATGCAATTAGTGGTCATATCGATAGTTTATCTAATTATCTAGGAATATGTATCCTGTTTTGTCTTACTGTTTGCTTTTAATTAGGCTGCTTTACAACTCCTTCAGTTTCCATGTTAACATGTACAAATCTGATAGCAATGCAAATTATTCTTGTCT
>NW_004444256.1:587209-591529 GCF_000243295.1 Trichechus manatus latirostris
CCAAAAGAACAAACAAATCTGTCTTGGAAGAAGTGCAACCAGAATGCTTCTTAGAAGCAAGGATGGTGAGAGTACGTCTTGAGAGTACGTCTTACATACTTTGGACGTGTTATCAGGAGGGATCAGTCCCTGGAGAAGGACATCATGCTTGGTAAAGTAGACGGTCAGTGAAAAAGAGGAAGACCCTCAATGAGATGGAATGGCACAGTGCAACAATGGGCTTAAGCATAACAACAATTGTGAGGATGGTTCAGGACCAGGCAGGGTTTCATTCAGTTGTGCAGAGAGTCACTGAGTCGGAAGTGACTTGATGTCTCCTAACAACAAGCACAAATAAATAATGAAATTTATTCTGTAGAGGTGTAAATTATTCCAGTCCATAAAAAAATGTTACAACACAAAAGCTTTAAGGTTTCTCGCCTGTATGGCATTAACCAGTTTTGCATGTAATTTCACAATCTTAATCCAGCATTGTTTCATTTAGTCACCATGAATACTCCTGTCTCTTCTATATCTTTATGAACCCAATTTATTATCCTGCATGTTTCTTTATTAGTTAAATTTTGGATGTGTGCTCACTTTATATGAGAGTTATATTTTGAACTTTTAAAAATTTACACTGTGACAATTTTGGTGGTTTCACAGAAATGTCCAAGTGGACCCATTACCTGAGCAAATTAGACTGAGTTGCCCAAGAAATGCATGTCATCTTTAAAGCAAAAAACCAAAACCAAACTAAGGCCGTTGTTGTGGAGTCAATTCTAACTCATAGTGACCTTACAGGGTAGAGTAGAACTGCCCCATAGGGTTTCAGGGAGTGACTGGTGGATTCAAACTGCCAACCTTTTGGTTAGCAGCTGAGCTCTTAACTACTGTGCCACCAGGGCTCCCTTAAAGCAAAGCACATCCTTTTTTGGCTCTTCTGGACAATGCCAAGCTGCTATAGAAATTAACTTTGTCGTGGTTGTTGATAGCTGCCATTGAGTCAGCCCTCGACTCATGGAGACCCCATGTGTTTCAGAGTAGAACTGCTCCATAGTTTTCTTGACTGTAATCTTTTAGGAAAGGAGCCCTGGTGGCACAGTGGTTAAGCGCTTAGCTGCTAACCGAAAGGTCGACATTTCAAACCCACTGGCTGCTCCAAGGGGAAAAGATGTGGCAGTCTTCTTCTGTAAAGATTACAGTCTTGGAAACCCTGTGGGGCAGTTCTACCCTGTCCTATAGAATTGCTATGAGTCAGAATCAACTCAACGGCAGTGGGCTAGGTTGGTTAATCTTTCATAAAGTCAGTTTGCCAGGGCTTTCTTCCATGGAATGGCTGGATGGGTTCAAATTGCCAACCTTTAGGTTAGCAGTCGATCGCAAACCACTTGCACTTCTCAGGCTCCTTGAAATTAATTTTACAGACTTATTTCTATACTATTTTAATTTCTCATTCTGTCGTTTTTTAATTTTCTATTTCTTGACCAAGGCTGGTTCCACTTCTGGTTTGCAAAGAAAGAAAATCTATTTTCATGGTCTGGCCATTTGGTGATCTCTAGCGGATAGAAACAAGAATTTATTCTCTGATGGGTGTGAAATGACAGCTGATCTGAGTTACTGGCCTATTTGTTTTTGGTCTATTTGTCTAGTTGCAAGGTGAAATCAATTAAGAAAGTATTTCATGCTGACTGGAAAGGAAGGAGAACAGCCCTTTGGGATTTGGACCAGTGATTGTGTGTGTGTTCTATGTTGACTTTTGACCTGTGGCTAAAGTTTTGAACTGAAGCTGCAAAGTCTCTGAGTGTCTGTGTCTGTAATTAAATAAAGCCTTTACCTCTCATTGTGTGAATGTGAAATATTTTCCAGAGTATATTAATACATTAGATACAAAGTCTCTAAAAATAAAGGATGTTTGATATGGAGACCAATAAACATAGACATAATTCTAATATCCTCCAAAACTAACGGCACAAAATTTCTTATACTTTAAATGTGCTAATTTTTCAAGGAAGAAAAAAGAAAAAGAAACCCATGTCAGCAAACCTGCTAGGTCTGAAAGTTTTTTCTTAGAAATCAAGTTAATATAAACAAAATGAATTCTGAGCAAATTAGACTGCTTTGAGAATTTTGGATTTAAAAAACCTAACAATGTGTAATTTTCCTGATTTTATCAGGATAGAGTACAATTTTTAAAAGAAAAAATGTATTTTTATAAGATTTGGTTTTTTTTTCTCCTGAATGGACTAATTAATTTGAGCTTCCTAAACTTTTTACGGTGGTTTGTTAATCACAAAAGCTAATATTATTCCCATAAAATATTTAACATTTAAATTGAAAATTTGTCTTTGACCAAATCAAATTATAATTATGAAACTATTTAAATCAAGAGTTACTATATTCTCTGGTATTCATCTTACATGTTAATTTCCAAAATTTTTAAGATCTTGGATAGTAAAAAATTAATGGATCATTTTTGAATATCTTTTTTGAAATTCATCTACTCAGAAGTCCATTTGTACTACCTGCAGCTCTGGATAACATATATGACAGAATACTGAAACTTTGGTTACCGAACACTTATATATTTGTGTGGGTAAATTGTTTTTAATATACTTTAGAAAATATATGCCTTGCAGGATGGCTCTGAAGATTTACAATGCCCTCACTATGAATAATACTTTCTCACCCTTATTAAAAGATAGTTTTCCATGAATTTTCTGCATTTCTGTATGTCTTTTAAGCAGAAGCACCAACTACCTTTGTTCTGGATTATCGGTATTATCTTTCCAAGGATATTTGTGTAGCAAATAGCCTTGAAACATATAGGGTCTGTTTACAGGTCAGTACAATAAAGGCAAGGATGTCTGGTGGCACAATGGATAAGCACTCAGCTGCTAACCAAAAGGTCAGCAGTTCAAATCCACCAGCAGCTCCGTGGAAGAAAGATGTGACAGTTGGTGTCCATAAAGATTAAAGCCTTGGAAACCCTATGGGGGCAGTTCTGCTATGTCTTACAGGATCGATACGCGTCAGAATCGACTCAATGGCAATGGATTTGTTTTTTTTTTTAGTTTTTTGGAATAATAATGTCCCCCTCTGAAGTAAATATAGGTTTGGTTTCCTTGCAGCTCATGATGAAAAATTAGGGTTCCCTAAGCTCTAGATTCCTCAGCTGTGATGCAAACCCACTGTATGCACAGCATCCACCTCAGCCCCTTCACATTAGTCTCTCTGAAAATTGGTAGGCAAAGGGAACTGATGCAGGCATGAAGCTCACGCCTGTTGCCTGGTTGTGAGTTATAAACTGGGAGCGTCACGTCTTTCGCCAGCATCCATGGAACTGTGGCTGGCGAACTTGTTAGCTCATAAGTAGGGTAGTGTCTCATACCTTGCATTCACATTTCTTGGCAGCTGTTAGGGAACCAATAAAAGACCTCTCCATCCAATACAGAGGAGAAAAAGAAAACAAAATTTATCAGTGAGTAAACATTTCAGATTTGCATGCATGTAAAAGTAGCCTGAAAGTGTCTACAAAGTCTGGGTGGAATTTCACACACATTTATACAGAAAGTTGTAAAAAGAACAACTAGAACTTCCTATAGCTTCTGGAGAGATAATGTAGCTTGTGATTATCTCTTGTATATCTCAGGAAAGACCCCTGAGCTAACTCTGGAGGTGTTTACAGTTCCAAGGGTCAGAAAGCCAAGACTTTGCATTCTAAAATCAAAAGGTGGGGGCTTTTATCAAATCAATAATATTTTCAAGGAGACCCTAAGGAAGGGGGTTGTGGGGAGGGAGGAAGACAGGCACCTCTCTCTCCTTTATTGAAAAATAGAAATTTTGATCATCGTTCCCTTACTCAACCCTCAGGGGAAACAGTAATCAAATCCTTATGGCATAGTTATACATGTACCCCCAAGAGAGAATTTTATTCTTGTTTGATGTTGTTGGTTATTTTAATAAATTAAACACAGCCTCCAGTATTATATCATCAACAGGTAGTTTCTTCTTTCCTTTCATGCTTTCCTGAAGGCTCTGCTACAAGGCCAGAAATCTGTTCTTCAACAAAGAAAAACAGTCTCAGTGCCTCAGGGAAGGAAGTATAGCAGGTGTTCTTAACTACTTTTACTTAAAGAAGTAGACTCTTAAGGTAACATCACTTAGATGATGCTTAAGGTAACATCACTTAGATGACGGTGAAGACAGTACCAGAGGGCTGAGTCAGGAGTTCTTTTCATTCCAGAAGCAGACGACTTCATGAAAGCAAACTGCTGACCCAAGATCAAGAGGGACAATTATTAATTACATATGACTGAATGAACTGATGTGGGATATCTA
>NW_004444256.1:592693-593761 GCF_000243295.1 Trichechus manatus latirostris
TTAGTGAATAACCCTCACCCTCCCTCCCCACCCTCATAACCATCAAAGAATGTTTTCTTCTGTGTTTAAACCTTTCCTTGAGTTCTTATAATAGTGGTCTTATATAGGAATATTGTTGATATTTTTGATAGATATATGAAGAAGCCTCTTATTCTTCTATCTGTAACTCACAATTGATTAGACCATGCTTTCACAGACTGAAGGGAAACATTCTTTAAATGGTATCTTGTTTTCACCACTTCTCACACTTTAGAATTAAATACTTTTACTAAATCTCTTTAATTTTAATGGCAATGTAGTTATTTTCACAGGATCAATAGGAATCTGTCTTTTTTCATATATTGAGATAGCATTACACAAATCGATTGGGCAACCAAGACCATATATGGGGTATCATTTTTAAGAATAAATCCAATCTCAGCAGAACTATAGGTCCACCATTAAAGACAAGGATTGTAATTCATAAGTGGAATCAAAGTCTGCAAAGCTCTCCCAGTCAACTGGTCTGGTATCTTCTATGATTTACAGGATCACAATCGCACAAGCAGTAAAGAAGGTCAGTTACTCACCGACCAGAACCCTTTAGCAGATTACGGGAACCCTGAAAAAAGTAGAATTCATACACATACATAGGTACCGTAGGTATAAACTGATGGAGGTAATTTTCCCCCTAGCCTCAGAATAGAACAAATACAAGTTATTAAAAAAAAACACAAACCTATATTTATATGTGTGTGTGTGTAGCATACTATTAGGAAGCTATATATTTTGCTGACTATCTGTAACTGACCAATACACTATGACCAACTTTTTGTTATTTTAATAAAAAATAATCTAATCTTTGGAGTTTATATAAGATTACAAGGGGAAACCATCATACTGAATGAAGCATAGTCTAAAATGCTTACCTAAGCAGTATATGATTATGAATCTTTGTTTTGACTTAATGTTTACTATTGATTAGGATATTTTATAAGTCTCTAAGAGTAAATGTTAGCTTGTCTAATATTGATAGAGATGCTAGGGAATCTTGCCCTGCAGAGATATAAATGATGTTTGAAACCCAAG
>NW_004444256.1:594430-601945 GCF_000243295.1 Trichechus manatus latirostris
TGGGGGGATGGTGTGGCTGGCAAACAAAGGCAGAAATTGCCTGTTATTTGTGCAAAAATAGTAGCCCACTAAAAAATGAGATTCCCCCACCCCGTGTTCTTTCAAAGATTCCAGTATTTTTGGTGCTCTACCCAGCAATGAAATAACCAGTAACTGTTATCTATCTTATTGAATTAATTGTATATAGGGTCCAGATAACAGCTGTATTGGTTTCCTAGTGCTCCCATAACAAAATACCACAAACTGGGTCGTTTATAAAAACAGAAATTGATTGCCTCATAGATCTGGAGGCTGGGAATGCAAGATGAGGGTACTGGCCTTGTTGATTCTTTCTGAGGCTCTGAGGGAGAATCTGTTCCATGACTCTCTCCCATTTCTGGTAGCTCCAGGCATTCCTCGGCTTGTGGCTGCAGTGTCACAGGGCATCCTTCCTCTGTCTGCCTGTCTCTGTGTATCTCTTCCCCTTTCATAAGGACACCAGTCATATAGGAGCAGGATCCACCCTGCTCTAATACGACCTCATGTTAACCTAACTGATAACATCTTCATAAACCTTATTTCCAAAAAGGGTCACATTCACAGTTTCTTAAACTTCTAGTTAATATTTTAAAAGTTTTGCTATTTGATTATACCGTAATTTCATATACTTTAACTTAGAAAGAATCTTATTTTTGTAATTTCATACCTATGTTGGTTAATCAATTTGAAGGACTTTAAACTATTTTCAAGTTATATGTTTGGTTTATGTGGTCTGAAAATATGTATGAACAAAGGTAGCAAATCCCCTTAAAATACACATGACATTATGTGATTTTAACTGAAGATGGGAGTCTAGAAGCAATTCAGATATCAACAATTTTGGATTTCACATCTAAGCTTAATCTTTGAGAATTAAAATGTACTGGCTTTTGGCAAATCCTTATATCTATTTCTAAAAAAAAAAATAAAAATTGTATAGCCTGTATTGTCTGTATATATGGGCATGTATCTTAAAAGTAATAAATGATGAGTCAAAAGTGAATTTATCAGAAATATTTTGATGAATTTTCCCTATTCAGCTTTCGTTTAAAAGGAAAATACATTTTTAAATAAAATCATTCATGACGTTTAAGAGCGGTTTTAAAGTAGTCCCATATGTTTAATCTGCTTAATCAAGCATGCTTGTCATTTCTTCTTATTTAAATTCTCATGCATTAAATCTTAATAAAAATTATTAATAAAAATTCTAAATAATTATTTGACAAGAAACCTGTCCTAATCATTCTGTTTAGGCCAGAGACATCTTTCAAATAACAGAGGATAAAACTTGGAGTAGGAAGAAAAATACTTTGTGAAGGGATCATGAACTTAGATTTTGCTATGTAGTCTTAGGAGTCACTTTTTTTTTTTTTTAACTTTTTTATTTTGATATAAACAATGAGTGAAAGGTTTGAGATTCTTTATCTTGTGAGCATTTGATTAGAGTTATGTATGTTCCCTAGAGAGAAGGGATGATTTGGGTCTCTTTTCCTACATTATCACATTCTCTTAGAGGACCAGATAGTATCATATATTCTTAAATTTTTTTTTTAATTCTACATGTATAACGTTAACATAAAGTCAATGTCCTCTAAGCAAAAACTCCCCCTAGAATACTTGAGTTTTAAAAGACACACAGCAAAAATACAACTAACAACCTCAACAATACGAAAAGGAATCTATTGTCTCCCTCATTATTCAGGTCAGAGAGCCAATAAACAGGATCTATTTTATAATGACTCCTGTAGATTGCAAAACCTATTAGTTTTTCTTTCAAAAGTTTAAAAAAAATATGCTTTTTGAGGTAGTTAAATATATAAAATTATTAACTAAGTAACTAATGTTTAATAAAACCTTATCTTTTATGTTTAGTACTTTTCATTGGCTATGTGGTCTGTCAGTATTCATTCATTAAAAGAGAAATTCTGTTTTGCTTGGATACTATTTGCAGGTTACTCAGAATGCTCTGCGGAAAAGTAACCATTACACTAATCTGTGGGGAATTCTTGTGTACAAATCTAATAGCATAAAAATTTCTACACTTTAATCCAAAACTTCTGTATTCAAATCCACAGGTTCACACTGAAAAATGGTAATGTTTCATACCTCCTAGTATTACTAATCCAATACTGATATCTACTAATTATGTTTATCTAACATCATGTAATTTTAGACGATAAGTCAAAAGGTGTTGAACACAATAGTCATTTGAATTACAGAAAAAAGTATTCTTTAAACAAAATATATTTAATATCTAGGCATAAAGATATATTAAAAAGACTCTCCCTCAGCTCCTTTCTCCCTCAGCCCTATTTTTTAACTCATTTTTCCATCCACACTTTTCCACCCTGAATTTTGCCAAAGTCCAAACTTAAAAATTAGAAGTTCAGTGAAAAAAAGAGTATATCAGTCAGGGTTTAATCAGGGGAACAGACTAGTACGAGATTTTATTATATATAGAGACAGATATTATATATATGAAAATGTATGCATACTGGTTTGTATAATTGTAGGGCTGGCTAAGTAAGTCTGAAGTCTGTAGGCCAGGCAGCCAGGAAGGGAAGACTATGAGCAGGCTGGAAGCCCAGAGGTAGAGACTGAAGTTTGTTCTCCACAGGCCAAAGTCTCCCTACTCAGAGAAGGCGTAAGTCTCTTTTAATGGCCCTCCAAGTGATTAAATCAGGTCCACCAAGGATAACCTCCATTTTTTACTAAAGCTAACTGACTAGGAGCTTTAATCACATCTACAAAATGCCTTCACAGAAGCAACTGGGTTAGTGTTTGCACAACTGGAAGAAGGCATTTGTATGCTAAAAAAATGATTGCTGCCTCCCTTCCAGACACCAACTCTTAACGGAGAATATCCCTTGTAGCCCACCCAAAACATACTAGAAAGGGAATTCTAGGGAATGTAGTTCAGCCTAACTAAGCTGACACAGCAAAAGCCAACACACAAAACATAATAATTTATTTTTCAATAAAGGCTAGCATGTCTGTTTCCCAAATGGAAGCATACTCACCATAAACACACTGACAAAAGGACATGGAGATCCCGTGAGATGCCAGGCAATTATAATTCCTAAAATTCATCTATCTCATTAGTACATTACCTTTAACATAAATAAAAATAAAGAGTCTTCTTGTGACTATTAATAAAGCAGAAATTTATACATCACCAAGACTTTTTCACTGAAAAATTTCAAAGAAGATAAACTTTAGGGCTTAAGGTTTAAGATTAAATCTTATTTATAAATCAGCATTAACATATTCTCAGTTTGGTGTGAACTGGTCACTGACTCATATAGTGCCTAGGCAGTACACAAATATTATTCTTTATATCTTCATCCAGCTAGTTAGCAAAATAATGACTATCATTACGAGTTTGTAAACTATCCTGTAAGACCTAGAGTAGAGAACAAATACAACCAATTATTGGTAATATTATGTAATAACTAAATTCCAGAGAAAGAAAGAGTATGTATATCTTTTGGAATAAAGGCATGGAATCAACTAATCTACTCATTCTAGTTTCCCTGATGTTGAGTAAGATATGTGTTGCTCAAATTTAATATGTCTTATGTTTTTATAATATAAAGCATAGACTGTGGAGATAGCCCTGCATAATTACAACTCCTGACTCTGCCACTAATATGTATGTAACCTTAAACTGGTTATTTAAAATCTCCAACTTCTAATTTTCACATCTGTGAAATGCGGATAAGGTCTGCATTATGGAATTGCTGTGCAGATTAAAAACTTACTATAAACAATAGTTATTATTTTATACTTTTCAAAGAAATTTTACATATATTAACTAATCCTCATTGTTATCCTGAAAAATATGATGTTTAATATAACCCTTTCCTATTAAATGTAAATATAAAATGGCAATAAAAATCAATAATTATAAAAAAAGAAAAAGCTTAAAAAGCATATTTATAAATTCAGAACCCGAGCAACTATTATATTAAGTCTATAAAACACAAACTCACAGCAAATAATTCTAACTCAGAGACTACTCTAGTGTTCGGATTTTCAGAAACGCAATATAATATTAACTGTATAGTTATAATATTTTTATTGTTGTTAGTCAAGTGCACTCTGGCTCATGGAGACCTAACGTATATCAGAAGGAAACATTTCCCGATCCTATGCCATCTTCATGATCGTTGGTATGTTCGAGTCCATTAATAATTTCTCTTATAAATCATACTTTTAAAAATATTTTAAGTGGTCTTTATTTATTTGATGCTTTTATTTTCTAATATATTTGCCACTAAAATAACACTTGCCATTTTGCATTTAAGAAAAGAAACAAGAAAACCAGTAAATTTATGTAATGAAAATCATAGCTTTCAATTAAAATGTTAATTTACCATTATGTTTCTCTGGGAAGATAGTAGCTAAGAAACAAATCCTTGCCACAACACTTTCCCAGATCCCTTCCCAATTCACAAACACATATAGTTTTGAAATCTAAAAACAGAGGTGTTGTCGCATACACAGATATTTGGATGACCGTATTTCAAAGTCTACTTTATTTTAAGATAAAAGAAGCACATATAGCAGGGACATGAGGCAATGGTGAGAAGAAAAAAAAGAAAGATTATAGACAATGTAATCTCTCTTTAGGAAGAAAATGTTAATTTGCTTCTACGTAGGTAGATGTGAATGTTAAGAGCTAAGAGGGAATTGGGTCTCCAAGGTGCAAAGAGAATTAATTCATAATTTTTAAAACTTAATATTCTGGTTCAACTATAACTGAGTTAGTTGCTGATATGAGACTAAATTTCCATCTGGAATAATTTAAAAAGCTCAATAAAATACAAACAACAACAATCATTAAATGATGTTATCAGAGAACACCAAGGTAGCCAGAACTGCAATGGCCAATATCCTAGAGAGCAGGGAAAGCATTGAGAGGAGCCCTATATATGCAGCTACTTTTTTCCCTTCAGGGGATTTACTGTTACACTAACGTTGGCATAGAAGCCAAATAGAAAGTGTTACATGGAGTTGGCAGCAGCCTCACTGAACTGGGGAGATGGGAATTTGGTACTCACAGCTATGGAAGGAGCCAGAACCTGAGAGGCCAGTATCCTGAAGGAAAGGGGATTATAGAGAAGTGAGCTCAACGTTCTGAGTGTAATTTTCCCTCAAGGGATTTGCTGATTTCCAAGATCCCTGTGCTTTGGTCAGGAGGCCAAGACACCAAGCAGAAAAAAGCTACAGAGTTCGGCATTCTCAAGGTGCTAGGGAGACAAACATTAGAGTTTAAGGGCTGTCAAAGAGGAAGGGCCTAGTTAAAGAAAAACAAAAACAAATCAAAGTTCTTAGAAGTTCTAGCTTATGAATTAAAGACAAACCAAAAATAAATCAGTAGTCAAAAACTCCTGAAAACAAGCTGTGACAGCCACGGGCATGCATCTCACATATCACCAGCTAAAGAGAACCCGGTCATTGACCAATGACTCCAGCTGCTGTGATCTAAAACCTATTGCTACATTTGCACTAAGGCCACATGTCCCATGGACTACTCCCAGGCAATGACTTTGTGCTGTCAGGCTCCTGAGACAGGACCATTCCTGGGACTCCTTTGATAGCTAACTTTGGTTCAAGTACTAACCAACAGCCTTCTGAACTATTCTTAGACTACACAACACTCTAGGATACTTTCCCATCTCTTATAGGCATTTCCCCTAATAAAGTTCTTGCATGTTTAATTCTGCCTTGATATCTGCTTCTTGGAGTATCTGGGCTAAAACAAATTTTATCATGTAGCTGAAGAAAATAGGTATCAAGTTGGAGATCCGGAGGATTGGCTCACCGACTGCCTGCTCAGCAGATGAGGAGGACACCATCCTAGTTGATAGGTGGGCCTGAATAATAGCTGGCACAAGCATAAAGCTCAATTGCCCAAGATTTTACTGGTGATGGCCTGGGAAAATGTTCTAGCAGAAGGCAATGCTGTAGTAGATGCAATGATGCAGGCATTTGAAAAATATTGGTCAGGGGGAGGCAACGGGGAGGAAAATGCCTAAAAATACAGCAGAGATGGCTAGTTATTGCTGATATAATTGATACCCTGCAGAAAGACTGAAGGCTGTTAGGAAGCAGTTACTGGCTAGTGTGAGAACTAGAGAGCTTCTCTGTAAGGCTGTGGTAGTTATGACTACAAGTTACTTCTTCTCATTTAGGATGGAGTTTCATTCAGCATTTTATCTTCTTCTGGAGAAAGATTCTCACTCAGCCCTCTAACATGATGGCTATTTGTTCTCCTACAGTCCTACCCCTAGTTGTGGAGAATGGTAGGTGATCTTCATGTTGACACTCCCAGCTCTTTCTCTCTATCTTCCTCTTTCTAAGGCACCCCATTAGAATCTTATGCTCCAGAGTATATAACCAGGTATCCCTCTTATTCCAGTCATCTAAATCCTCTCCAATTACTGGCCCATATCTTTTCTCTTATATAAAGCAAAAAAAAATCAATAAGACTGTGCATTTATTTATTTTTATTTTTTAATGCAGTGAAAATATATACAACAAAACATACACAACTCAACAATTTCTACATGTTCAATTCAGTGGCATTGATTATATTCTTCAAGTTGTGCAACCATTCTCACTGCTTTTCCAAATCATTCCACCATCTTTTGCACATTTATTTCTGCCTTCAATTCCTCTCCTCCTATTCTCTATTTAACCAAATCCAATCAAGCTGTTTCTCCAGCTTCCCCACTGAAATAGCTCTTGCTGAGGTGAGTAATATCCTCCCATTATTAAATCTTGTGATCGTTTCTCTGTTCTTATCTTCCATAATCTTTAAGCAACATTTTACACCAGTGATCACTCTTCCTTGAAATATTTTTATCACTTGACTTTCAGATATCAAATTCTCCCGGTTTTCCACCTATTTCACTGGGTGCTCTTTCCTAGACTTTGTTTCTCCTCAGTTTCCCAATAGTTTAGTCTTTGGACTCCTCATTTATCTATCAACAGTGTCTCCCTAGATTATCTCATTCACTCTCAGATCTTTAAATACTACCTATCAACTGATGAGTCTCTAATTTATATATCAGGGCTGGACCTCTCCTCTGAGCTCTAGTCTCACAGAGCCAACTGCCCATTTTACATCTCCAAACTACATTCCTAATCTTCAAAACCCATTTCTCCTACAGTCCTTCCCACATCAGTAAATGGCAACCCAATCTTTCCAGGTACTCATGTCAAAAACCTCTGCGTCATCCTCATCTTGTTCTCTTCTATCCTGTCTTAGTCATCTAGTGCTGCTATAACAGAAATACCCCAAGTGGATGGCTTTAACAAAAAGAAATTTACACTCTCACAGTCTGGTAGGCTACAAGTGCAAATTCAGGGCATCAGCTCCAGGGGAAGGCTTTCTCTCTCTGTCAGCTTTGGAGGAAGTCATCAGTCTTCCCTTGGTCTGGGAGCATCTCAGCACAGAATCCTCAGGTCCAAAGGACGTGCTCTGCTCCT
>NW_004444256.1:602810-604442 GCF_000243295.1 Trichechus manatus latirostris
TTCCCAGATCTGACCCAGCAGGAACTAGCACCCTGAAGACCAGATTGGCTGGAGTGCTAGGTGAGGCAAGCAATGGCATTTGGGATGTGTTTTCCACATTGGGAGAGATCAAGCGGCGGAGAGTCTACTGAAGCCTCCGGAACCAGTGAAAAGCGGCACTCAATCGGCAAAATATAAGTACGTGTGTCTAACCTACCACGTGGATCAAAAACATCCCATTTAGGAAGAACCTCTCTCCCATTTACCTACTCCCTCCCTGTTCTGCACCAGGTCCCGGGCCAGCTTCAGTGACTGCCTCTTCCCCTGGGCCAGAAGTAGGACACATCACATTCCCTGAGTCATTCTCCCAACGTTGGAGAGGGAACAAATTAACAAACAGGAAAAAGTAATCTGCCAGCTCCCCTATGCTTGGAATTCAGGACAGGCACAGCTCCTTTGCTTAGGCACAGGCATAAGGGGTCGACAGACCTTGAATGCCTTTCACCCCTGCATAGACCTGTGTGGGCCCATTTCAGTGTAGGCCATCATTAATACAGTAAAAAAGAGTATATACCTGAAGCCTAACTTCACTGTATCAGCTATCAGATGGAGTGGCAGGTTCGTGACATTTGACACCGATCTGCCCATTAAGCAGGGTTCTCACCTACCCACATCAGGGGCCTGAGGACTGGTGGTTCCACCCACACCACATAGCCACCTGCGACAGGGGTCCAAGAATAAGTGGTGCCTTCTACTCCTTATAGCCAACAGCACTGGGTGCCTATAGTCCAGCTGCAAAACCCACCCACGTACACACTCTAGGGAACAGGAACATGCTTTCCTCCCAGACACTCATGGGCATCAGTCAGCCTCCTGCCTTACTCAGCACATGACCCCCTACTGCAGCCAGCTACTTGTGCGTAATCCAATCACCCCTGTCCGTCTAGGACTGTAAGTAAGAGCCTGCACCACACAGTTGATGACCAACTATCTGGACACCTGAGCTGAATCCATACAAGAAAAGTAAACAGACTCCTGGGCTCACACACCTAGTAACAGATATAACCACCTGGTGACAGGACATTAGAGCTTCAAAGGTGTCAATAATCAAACTAGCAAACATGAGCAGCGTATTTGGGCATACCAAAACAAAACAAGAAGCTAGGACCCAGTAAGCAAACACAAAATAAATAAATATAATGACTTATTGATGGCTCAGAGACAACAGTCAATATCAAATCATATAAAGAAGCAGACCATGCTGGCTTTAACAAGCTCCCAAAACAAAGAATCAAGAAATCTTCTGGAGGAAGACAATTTCTTGGACATTTCTGGGGGTAGAATACAAAAGATTAATATACAGAACTCTTCAAGAGATCAAGAAGGAGATCATTCAAAACACAGAAAAAGCCAAGGAACACACAGACAAAGCAATAAAGGAACTTAAGATTACAGAAGAGCATAATGACAAATTTAACAGGCTGCAAGACAGACAGACAGCAAACAGAAATCTAGAAGATTAACAATAAAATTTCAGAATTAGCCAACTCAATAGAAAGTCATAGGAGCAGAATTGAGGCAATGGAAGTCAGAATTAGTGAGATAGAAGATAAAGCACTTGACAACAATTTATTTGAGGAAAAATCAGATAAA
>NW_004444256.1:608212-609557 GCF_000243295.1 Trichechus manatus latirostris
TATGGAAAGGGAAGAGGCCCTGGATAAGTAAAGCATTACTGAAGAAGAAGAACACAGTGGGAGGTCTCACACTACCTGATTTTAAAACCTATTATACTGCCACGGTAGTCAAAACAGCCTGGTACTGGTACAACAACAGATACACAGATCAATGGAACAGAATTGAGAATCCAGATGTAAATTCATCCACCTATGAGCAGCTGATATTTGACAAAGGCCCAAAGTCCCTTAAAGGGGGAAAAGACAGTGTCTTTAACAAATAGTGTTGGCATAACTGTATATCCATCTGCAAAAAAATGAAACAAGATCCATACCTCACACCATGCACAAAAACTAACTCAAAATGGATCAAAGACCTACATATAAAATCTAAAACGATAAAGATTATGGAATTAAAAATAGGGACAACACTAGGAGCCCTAATACATGACATAAATAGAGTACATAACATTACTAACATTGCACAAACACCAGAAAAGAAACCAGATAACTGGGAGCTCCTTAAAATCAAACAATTATGCTCATCAAAAGACTTCACCAAAAGAGTAAAAAGACAACCTACAGGCTGGGAAAAAATTTGTGGCTACAACAAATCTGATCAGCATCTAATCTCTAAGATCTACAAGATCCTGCAAAACTTCGACAACAGAAAGACAAATAACCCAATTAAAAAATGGGCAAAGGATATGAACAGGCACTTCACCAAAAAAGACATTCAGGCAGCTAACAGGTACATAAGGAAATGCTCACGATCATTAGCCATTAGAGAAACGCAAATCAAAACTACAATGAGATACCATCTCACCCCAACAAGGCTAGCATTAATCCAAAACACACAAAATAATAAGTGTTGGAGAGGTTGTAGAGAGACTGGAACACTTACATACTGCTGGTGGGAATGTTAAATGGTACAATCACTTTGGATATTGATTTGGTGCTTCCTTAAAAAACTAGAAATCACAGTACCATACGATCCAGTAATCCCACTCCTTGGAATATATCCTAGAGAATTAATAGCTGTCACACAAATAGATATATGCACACTCATGTTCACTGAAGCACTGATCACAATAGCAAAAAGATGGAAACAACCTAGGTGCCCATCGACTGATGAATGGATAAACAAATTCTGGTATATTCACACAACAGAATACTACCAATGATAAAGAAGAACGATGAATCTGCAAAACATCTCAACATGTATGAATCTGGAAGGCATTATGCTGACTGAAATTAGTCAGTTGCAAAAGGACAAGTATTGTATGAGACCACTATTATAAGAACTCAAGAAAAGGTTTAACACAGAAGAAAACATTCTTTGATGGTTATGAGGGTGGGGAGGGAG
>NW_004444256.1:610426-617383 GCF_000243295.1 Trichechus manatus latirostris
TATAAATTTTTGTATGAGAAACTAACTTGAACTATAAACTTTCACTTAAAGCACAATTAAAGAAAAAAAGAAGAAAACAAACTCAGTCCAGCCTTAGGAACTTTGTACTTACTTGTCCCTTTTCAAAAATGTTTTTGCCATCCCCCAAGTAACTACATCTCTCTAACCTTCATATATTTAGTCAGACGTCATCATATGAGTGAGGCCTCCTATATCACAGTATCTAAAACTGCGCACATACATATCGGTATTCCATACCCTGTATTGTTTTGTTTTTTTCATTGCTGTTACGCCCCCTTGACATAGTATATATTTAACTTGCAGTTTATTCTTCCTTTTTCCACAAGAATGTAAGGTCTAGGAGGGAAGTATTTTTCTCTATTTTGTTTAGTGCTCTATCTCTAATATTTAGAACCATAACTAACACATTGTAAGCACTCAAGAGATTTAATTATTGACTGAAAAAATGAACAAATCCTTAGGGCTTTAAGGTCATTTTGAATGTATCCAATTTAAACTAAGTTTACCAATAGCAAGGTATGAAATTTTCAGTGTATAATAGAATTTGGTACGCTGTATGTATTCAGATTAAAAAAATATTTCTCAGACCACATTTTCCCAGTTAAGGCATTTAAGAAAGTGTATTTTCTCTCTTTTATCAGTGGACCTCTGAGGCAAGTGGAAAAGTTGAAGCTTTAAAATTCTAACCACAATGGATTGTGTTTTTAGTCTGCTATCTATAGTTTTTTAATGTGCTGTCCTCATTGAGAAATGTTCTCTTAAACTGTAAATGTTATTAATTCATTCATTCAGCAAATATTTATTGAATATATATTATATGGCAGGCACTGTGTTAGTTATAGGTTAAGTATAGGATTCCTGCTATCAGGGAACTTAAAATTGTGTTTTTCTCCACAGTATACAACAGCACCTCTTACATACAGCCTTAGTAAAAGAGTAGAAAGTTAGGTGATTATTTATAGAAATCCTGATAACTTTCACTGCTTATAGTCTATCCTAAAGTAAGCACTCAGAAATAGATGATGTGATCTAATGCAACTTACACAATGTTTCAAAACAAAAGACCTGAATTCCCTTTCTTCTAGTGTGATTAAACTTTATAGGCTCGACTGAGGGTCTCCTTTTACCTTGGTTTCTCCATATGTAAGAAAAAGTCAGTAATTCCTATGAAGCTCAAAAGATTCTTGTGAGGATAAAATATTAGCTAATAAAAGGCTTTAGGAAAACTAAATGTACTACTTAAATATGTAATAAAATTATTACTTCAACTGGGAGGCAGCGTCGTGTAATGCGACAAGGAACATGGGCTTTGGAAAGAGACAGGCTTGGAGTCAAATATCAGCCCTGGGACTTAACAGCAAATAGAAATAATGCTATTTAATTTAAAAATTGTTGTGAGAAGTTGAATCCATGTACTTAAAAAGTCTAGCATCTAACAGTATCTGGCACAGAGTAGGTGCTAATGTGAACTCTTTTTATGTAAGGTAATATTTTCACACCCCCATTACAATTCTTATTTTCTTCAATTATTTTATACAGTTCAGTTTCTTCATTTGTAAAATGGGGAAAATATCTTGTATTGTGGAGTACTGGGTGGCGCAAATGGTTAAGTGCTCAACTACTAGTCTATGGCTGGTGGTTGGAACTCACTCAGAGGCACCTTGGAAGATAGACACAGTGATCTGCTTCCAAAAGGTCACAGCCTTGAAAACCCTATGGAGCACAGTTCTACTATGAAACACATGGGGTCGCCACAAGTCTAACTAACTCGACGGCAATTAAGAATAACCACAGCAACAACCTTGTACTGTACTCTTTCAAAAGATCTCCCCCAAAGTATTGCATTAATAAATAGACTGAGATCCAAAAGAAGTCAATATTATCACATGCTTGGGAGCAGCACTATGATGTTCTTTATCAGATTTCTGCATGGTCAACTCTGAAGACAGAGACAGAAAAATCACATTCAGGAAAAGCTCTTCAGAGCAGGACACAGGGGGAAAATAATAATGCTGGTGGGTTTGAACTGCTGACCTTTCAGTCAGCAGCCGAGCACTTAACCACTGTGCCACTAGGGCTCCTTAATGAGGTAATACAAACTATAAAGTAAACCAGGCAAAGAGCCAAGTATTTTCATGCAAAGGGAGGCTGGGGACAATCAGCTTTCAAGTACCCACAACTTCCAGCTCCTTTCAAGTGACAGGAGAGACGTATAACACTCTTCTTCGGCAATTGTTAAAACTCAGAGCCAAGAAAACTCTCTCCGCAATGTGGTTACAGGACATCCCTTCCCAGTTAACTGTTGGCCTCAGATATCTGGCTCCACTACACCATTTGAGTTACACGTTGGAGATGTTTACAGTTTGTGGAAGCTTCAGTTTTATTCTTCATTAATCTACTGTTAAGGTTATTCTTCTAAGCAAAGGAAAATGGAATAATTAAATGTTCAAGTCATTTCATCAAATTGAGTTGTAAAGGCTTTGTGTCTTCACTTTAAGTTCCCAGGGTAGGAGGGCTATCTCTCCCCTGTTAGCTCAAGTACTTTGGTCTTTTGCAATGAACGAAAGTAAGCTTTCTATTACAAAGCTAGAAATGAGCAGATGTTTTGGCACACTCTGAAGCTGTGTTCTGACATTATGGCACAACTGCCTCTCCAATAGCAGTTCTTAATCCATCTTAAATGTCCCAGTATCCACACTCTGTTCCTTAATCTATCACTTTACACTTTAGAAACAAACGCTCCATCATGTGATACTTTATGAACCAAATGATAAGCTAAATTACATCATCTACTGATGAGTTGTATTGATTTCATGGCACCTCACTTAAACGCCAGCTTGTGGGGAGTAGGATCAGTTTTTGATAAGTCAGCCTGCAGAGCCTAACTTTATTTGCCTGTCAAATCTGAACTAAAAGAGTATAATAGTCATATTTTTCTATATTATGAGCATTGTTGAATTCATCATTGAATTCATTGCTGAATACTGACATTTTACAACTCCTCTCCAAAGTTAGCTGAATATCATGAAATAATACCACAAATAGGATCAGGAAATATCTGTCATGTATGCATATAAATATTTCTATTTATATGTTTTTAATACTATTCCAAAAAGATGGTCCATGCAAAGCATTAAATATCGAGCAGTTTACTAGTACAAGGTTTAGGAGCTTTCAATTTACAATACATGGCATTGGTATGTACAATATTTTCCATTATGTAAGCTTTATATTTAAATTTGGTTTTGTTCTTTGGTTATTTTAGAGCCTCTGAGTTTAATTCAGAGGTAATTGCGTGTCCATGTGCTAGCTGTTTTCCACTGCTTTCTGCCAGTCAAATGCTCTCTTATTTTTGTTGATTGCTTCAGAGAGTTAAACTGCTTTCTTCTCTCTAATCCCTTGCCTTGTCTTCCTCAAACTCATTAATTTTATGGTTCAGGTGACTTTTAGCAGATCAGTATTTCCTTCAAAGTGATGGCTTTTATTATTTACCATATTTAAAACCCATACTATATACATCAGCTCAAAATAAAGTTTTCTGCAAGGTGGTCCTGATGAAATGTTTTCTCACTAAAACTGAAGAGGGGCTGTGGTTTCACACCCAGCACAGAAGCACAAGAAGCTAGTGATACTCTGCTGGTTCCAGAAAGAAGGTCTGAGGATCTTGGGTTTCCTTTGTCTCTGCTGTGATTACACACACATTGCTAATGGCCTGAAGCAGTCATACATTTCAGGGAGCTCTCCAGCCTTCTCTTGAACTAATTCCTTCCAGAGCCTCTGTTCAAGTGTGACTCATCACTTCACAAAGGCACTGTCTCCCACCGCGCCTCCTGCCAAATGGGGGGGGGGCCATGTCTTTCCCATTGGATTCCTGCCATTTCTTTCATACGTTTGACGCAATCCTCTTTCCTAGTATTTTTCTGTATCAGATTTTGCAAAATTTCAGGCAGAAAAACAGAGCAGAACCTAAAAGCCTGCAAAATGACTCTGATGAGATGCCTTCAGTAGTCTCGGTATTGTTTTACTATGAACTCGACTATTTTGAATAAAGCGTTTTAGTTTACCTTAGATTTGTTTGTATGTTTGTTTTTGGTGGGGGAGATAGGGTGTTACAAGACTTTATATGATTAAGAAATGTAGAAAAGCTTAGAGGAGACATAACAAAAATATTAGACATGATGAAGAAATTTAAAAAAATTTTTAAAAGAAGAAATAATAATAATAAAAAAGAACACATTTAGCCAAATTTACCATCTTAGCAGACACCAGACCTTACTAGAGGTTTCATGGCAACAGAAATATTCATTACATCCTGTCTCTGCCTGGACTTTCCTTCATTAATTATCCCCCCTCCTCTCAGTACTGTCAACCTCTTCCTTTCCACTGGCATCTTTCCCTTCGCCTGTAAACATGCTCAAGTCTCTTACATCTTAGGAATAAACACTTCCTCAATGCTGCCTCCACTCTAGCTACTGCACCTTCTCGCTTATTTTTAATTTTAACAACTCAGCCTCCAGAACAAGTGGTCTACATGGGCTGCCTCTATTTGCTCATATTTAGCGTTCCCCTATTGATTGTAATCTGCTTCTCTCTCCATTCCTACATTATTGCTCTTCCAGACTGAGATTCTGTGTTGCTGATTCACACTTTATTAGTCACTACTCTTGGATACAAGTGATTGAAAATTTAATTCAAGCTGAGTTAAATCAAAAGAAAAGCTAGTTCCATTACTGTGGTTATTATTATTTACCTCGTTTATCTGAAAAGGTCATAGAGCTAACTTCAGATGCAGCTGAACCAGAATTTCAAATAATGTTAGCAAGACTTTCACTCTCCTGACGATGTCTTTCCATTTCGGCTTTACTCCTTGGCCAGTTCATGCCCCACGGTAGCAAGAAGTGGCAAGGAGCTCTAGACTCACATTCTCACTGCTCTCAATCTAGCAGATAAAGAAAGTTTGCTTGACCATATCTCCCACATAGTGTTCAGGATTAACTCTGGGCGATTCAGATTGAGTTATATACCCATTGCTGAACCAAGCACTGTGTCCAGGGAAACTGACATTGTGGTTGACTAGGTCAGAGTCATACGCACTCTTTGGAATCAAACATGGTTTTGAATTTAGACTCTACTAGTGTTTTTTAGTAATAATAATGTAGCTATGATTGCTATGTGACATATATTTTACATCTAATATGTATTCCTTATGACAACCCTACAAGTTATGTATTAAATATTATGAAGATGAAAGAAAGTGAAGTTCAAAGAACTTAACTAACTGGCCCAACTCTTAAAATAAAGAAAGAAGATCTAGGATTTGAACTCAAGTCTGATTTCAAAACTGTTCTCTTTCCATAACATCATGCTGAGATAATTACATCTAAAGCACTTATCACAGAGCTAACATATGTTTAACTAATGTTACCTCCCTTGCTTTCCTCCACACATGCAGTTCTGATTAGGTCATAACTCCTGAGTATTTTATCATGAAGTCCCCTCCATAACCTGGTTCCCACATATCTTGAATGGTGCATGTCTCATCATTCTTCACCAGGTCGTTCTAAACTATTTATTCTTCCTTCAACATGCCAGTCAGCTTCCCTTAATTGTCTGAAATTTTGAATATAAAAATGTATTTATTCTGTTTGGCTCACTCTCCCCATGGAAAATTATTCATTTTTCAAGTCTTATCCCATGTGCTGCTTTCTTCTGTGTTTTGTCTGCAATCCATACACACCTCCATTATGGAAATTACGAGATTATTTTTTACTAGTTCCTATATGTTCTCCCCATTAGACTGTGAAATTTTTAGGTTAAGGCCATCAGTCAGGTCATTTTCCCTTTACATCCCCAGGGACTCAGAGCAGGTACTATATAAATGTTTGTTGAATGAATAAAGGCACACAAAAAGAAATAAATTCCTTTTCTCAAAATTGGCCCAAGTTCCTTTTCTCAGCATAAACTTTGTAAGATAAAAACAACTACAAAGCGTCAGAAAAAAAGGGGGGAAAAAAAAAGACAAAAACCTGCCTGAAGTCACCTTATCTTTTCTTATCTTTCATGTAATAAAATAATCATTGATCCACAACCAATATCTATAAGGAAGTAGAGAATTTTGGCTACATACCTTCTAGTCTTAGTGGATTTAGGTAAAACAATTCTTAATGTCTCCTTTTTCCTTCCCTCTAATAGACGTTGATACAACTTCCTTAAATAATCTTCATTTTGTGCTTGTTCTTCTATGTCTGTTGCTATAGCTACTGCTTTAGCTCAGATCTTCACCATTGCCTGGATTATTGTAAGATGCTCTCTCCTCCCTCTTCCTTCTGACTGACCCTCTCTGCATCCATCTTCCACATGGCTGCAAGAATATTACTAAAATGAACAAGGAACCATTCTGCAACATTCTACTACTTTAGCATAAACTCCAGACTTCTAGAATGACAAAGCTATTCAAAATGGCACCTTTCTTTTATTATTCCCACATTCATATCTAATGCTACCCACTTTGGATGCACCCTATCATTTCGAATCTCTTTATTTTTGGTTGTGCTGCTGCCTCTACCTGGAACACTCTTTTCACTTTGTCCACTTGGCAAACATAAGCTCACAATTATCTAAGCTGTCATTTTTTCTATGAAGCCTTGTCAGATCCACACCCCCACCCCACACATATAATTGGCTGCTTCTTTCTTTTTTCCCAGAGGAACATCCTTTTATCAAAAAGCCTACACCACTTTACTTCTTGTGTTTGTTTACTCTGTCTCTCCCACTAGATGGTAAACCCCTTGATAACACTGTGTCTTTTTCATCTCCTGTTCCCTGGCTCCTAGCCCAGTGCCCAGAACATAAATATTTGGTGGTTGGGCTGAAAGGAAAGAAGACAGAAAGAAAGAATTAGTATACTTTCACTTTTGTCTCAGGCCTTTGCTATAT
>NW_004444256.1:617776-619378 GCF_000243295.1 Trichechus manatus latirostris
CAAATCTGCTGCAAAAGACCTCTTTAAAGTGTTAAAAAGCAAAGATGTCACTCTGAGGATTAAGGTCCACCTGACCTAAGCCATGGTATTTTCAATCACCTCTTATTCATGCAAAAGCTGGACAATGAATAAAGACTGAAGAACTGATGCCTTTGAATTATGATTTTGGTGAAGAATATTGACTATACCATGGACTGCCAGAAGAACGAACAAATCTGTCTTGGAAGAAGTAGAAAGGAGGATGGTGACACTTTGTCTCATGTCCTTTTGACATGTCATCAGGAAAGGACTAGTCCTTGGAGAAGGACATCATGCTTGGTAAAGTAGAGGGTCAGTAAAAAAGACGAAGACCCTCAATGAGATGGATTGACACAGTGGCTGCAACAATGGGCTCAAACATAGCAATGATTGTGAGGATGGCGCAGGAAGGGGCAGAGTTTCCTTCTGTTGTTCATAGGGTCGCTATGAGTGGGAACCGACACAACGGCACCTAACAACAACCACAAATGTAGATTATAATGTGTAGATTATTTTGTCTTAAGTTTTCACTTACAAGATTTTAATTTTACCAGGAATGGCCTTTCCTCTAACCAAAACGAACAAACAAACAAACCAAACTCATTGCCGATTCTGACTCATAGTGACCCAATAGGACAGAGTAGAACTGCCCCATAGGGTTTCCACAGAGCGGCTGGAGGATTCAAACTGAACACCTTTTGGTTAGCAGCCGAACTCTTAACCACTGAGCCACGAGGGCTCCCCTTTCCTCTTGCTGGCTTAAAAACATATTGCTAATTGTTAGAGACTGAAATCCAAGAGGCTTGCATTTTTATTCTGTGAGCCAACAATAACAAAATGATTTGAATAATTAATTTTGTTACATATGTATTTCTTCCCCATAGGTTAGCTTTATTCTTAGTGAGAAATAAGTGCACATATATATCAGAACTATATTCTGCCTTAAAATAATTACTATAGCTTCAATTTATTAGTATAAATTGAAAATATGCATCTAGTTAGACCTCTTTAAACAACCCTGTCCTCTCTAGCTATTCTTCTCTCTTCCTTTCTTTTCTTCAAAACTTCTCAAACAAGTACTTTAACAAATGCTTCCAGTTTCTCCCCAACTATCTCTTTAATGCCTTTCTATCACTATAACTTTTCTACTCTATCCTACTGAAATTGTACTTTCAAGCTTATCAAATAACCTTTAAAAATATTTATTATCTTAAAAAATATTGTAGAAGATTTAGGATATTTTTGCTAATGACCCTCAAGTCAGAAAATTCAGTGACTTTTTTTTCTTCTTCCTTTTCCTTTACCTCTTTATCATGTTTGACACAATCAAACTCTTTTTTTTTTTTTAGAAAATGTTTTCTCTCAGCATCTGTGATACAACTTGCCTGGTTGATGCGAAACTTTTTAAGATTACTTGGGGAATGACTATAAGGACTGCCTCTGTTCCTTCCTGGCCTGAAGAATATAATTTGACCATTGATGCTAAGCCCAGAGTCATAGGGCTGGGAAGGATGATGGATTAGGTAAAATCCTATAGGTAGTTTCACAAGGAAGTAGAGTCCAGTGTTCATATACTGCAGTATC
>NW_004444256.1:624550-632520 GCF_000243295.1 Trichechus manatus latirostris
AATGAACTTGGACATGACTTTGGACACTAAATAGCTATAATTAGACAGGATTTTTTGAAGAGTCTGTTTCAGAAGAAGGTCATATGTCTGTGCTGACTGCCAAGGAGTAGACACAAGAGACTGTCAGCCCAATACTCCTTTCTACTAGTCGTCCTTTCTTCTGCCTACCCACATGGCTAATTTAGGAGCCTTTACACTGTGTTAGTACAAGGATCCCTTACCTCCCGGCCCTAGTAGATTGGTACAGGAATAGGCATTTTACTCATAACAGGCCAATCCCACAGGCCAAAGTAATCCAAGTGAAGTGGTGGGTTGCAGTTTAGGCTTGCAGTTGGAAATTTTGTATGCCACTGCCTTAGCCACCAGGGACTTATCCACCCATCATTCTCCAGGCCAGTAAAACAGGAGTGCTTCCTTAAGTTATATCCCTTTCACTCGTAGGCCCCATGATAGGCCTGAACAGGGGGCAGAAGGTTAAAAGTGGTGAAGAGAAATTGAGAAAGAAGGACAATATGATGTCTCTGAGGGTTCATCTCCTCAGCAACAGCAAAGTACCTGAGAAATCCCCGGGATCTGGAGGGGTTGGTGTCATCCTTCCAGGGCTTGAAGAGCTGTGCATAACACTCTTTGAAGGAAAGCACCTGAAACCAGTTATTATATAGAGGCAATATCAATCTTATTTGGGATTAGAATCTCTTTTTATGAGGTAAAATAGTAGTATCTGGATGCCTCCTTGGCATGGCCAGGTCATGATTGCCCATAGTCATAAAAAGCTGCTGGGGTTACAAACCAAATCCACCCTGTTCAAAACACTTTTTTATAACCAATACTAAGCATGCCCTTCAAACATGTAAACCATTCCTGCAGGTCCACTTTTCAAACAGCAACCCTCAATACCAATCCTCCTTACACCATTAAGACAAGAAAAAAGAAAACCATTCTCCTAATCATTTAAACATTTTCCACCTGCTTTGTCAAAATACTTCACCAAACA
Source organism: Trichechus manatus latirostris (assembly GCF_000243295.1). Classification (NCBI taxonomy): domain Eukaryota; kingdom Metazoa; phylum Chordata; class Mammalia; order Sirenia; family Trichechidae; genus Trichechus; species Trichechus manatus. The sequence goes on from NW_004444256.1 coordinate 625,545, forward strand.
CAATGCTATCCTTAATTTCAAAACAACTTGTTTACAATTTACAAACCTACTAATACATTTTGAAGATCACTACAACATTTCCTGCCAAGGGTGTATCAGTCTTTACAGGTACTTATCTGCATGAACCATGTAAAATGGTGTATGCCTAACCTAAGCTAAGCCAATGTGTCCCTCGTCAGAAAATTCTAATTAGCCCAGAGACAAAAATTGAGGTTAGTTTCAATCTGGTGGCTGAGGCATTCAGATAAACATCTTGAGCTCTTAGTGGCAATATTGCCCACCATGTCTGTAGTGAAAGAAGAAGGCTGACATGTTGAGGGAACCAGGGCTGTAAGTTGAAGCGAAAGTCCTATGAACATTTCTCTACCGGTTCACTTGTTCTTAAGGCTTAGATGTCTTGATGCTTGTCTTAAAGCAAAACTGCCAAACCTTTCTTTGATTCTATGAGCTTAAGCTTTTTTTTTTGCTTAAGCTAGTTTGAATTACAACCCTAAAAAAACTGGAAATCGAGAATCCCAATTAATAAGAAATTTAATATGAAACGCCCAAATTGCATTAATAATCATTCTTTAAGGTATTAAAATACATCACATGGTTACAATAATTAAAACAATATGATTCCAGAGGCAGAATACAGAGATAGATTAGTGTAAGAGGATTCAGTGACTCAAATCTCACCCAATATACATCAATTTAAAAAAGGATAAATTCTTCAATAAATGCTATTGGGTCAAGTGCTCCACTAACTGGAAATAAAGTTATGTTCAGATCTCTTATTACATCTAGCACTAAAATAAATTTCAGATGTATTAAAAAATTTAACTATGAAAAACGAACTATAAAAGTACTAGAAGGTTCTGTTGAGGCAAAGAGGAAAAGGGAATGCTTGGTGAAGATGGTGAAGATAGAGGGTTGGGTTGTTATGCTGTTGTTAGGTGCTGTCGAGTCGATTATGGCTCATAGCGACCCTATGTACAACAGAACAAAACACTGCTGGGTCCTGCGCCATCCTTATGATTGTTGTTATGCTTGAGCCCATTGTTGCAGCCACTGTGTCAATCCATCTCGTTGAGGGTCTTCCTCTTTTTCACTGACTGTCTACCAAGCGTGATGGGCATGTATATTATATTAGAATTTGGCAGGTCTTTCTAAGCATTAGACCATAGCCAGAAACCAGAAAGGAAGTGACTAAAAATTTTTATTTAAAATATAAACTTTTACAGGAAAAAATGGTGAAAACAAAGATAATATATACATAAACTAAGACAAAGTGTAAATGCCCTTGATACACAAAATGCTTGTTTTAAAAAGGACAAAGATACACATGGAGAAATGGGTTAAAAACATGAGAAGGTAATTTTACAAAAAACTAAAATAAATCCCCAATAAACACATGACAAAGTATTCTTCACTAGTAATAAAAGAAAAAAAATTAAAAGAAGATATAATTCTCAACTATGAGATTGGCAGAGATGAATAAATACTTAAATACAATATGCGTGGGGATACAGAACATGGATATTCTCTCACATGCCTATCTTGCGTATAAATTCATACCACTTTCCTTGAAAGCAATTTGGTAACTTAAAACATGTTTAGACTCTGACTCAGCTATTCAACTTCTAGGAATTTATACTAAAGAAATAACTGTGTAAATTCACAGGCAGATAGGGACTAGGAGATTCACCAAAGACTTTTTTAAAAATACAAAAACAGAAAATATGTGCCCAAAAGCAGAAGATTTCTTAAATAAATTATGACATAAACACATAGTGAACTGCACGTGGTTATTAAAAGTGATAATTTAGACACACTTATTGACATGAAAAGATGCAAATTATCTATTGTTAACTGAAAATAGAAATTTATAGAACAGTTATAATACTATTTTTGTTTTAAAAGTATATACATATGTATACATGACCTTTGATAAGAGCACCTGTTCATTCTTCTTAATTCTGATGAATGAGTTGCTGATTTAAGAGACGTTAAGCCCTGTGTTAAAATTAAGGCTCCAGAGAACTGGCATACCTTGTATGTGAGAATGGTAAAAGCTTTTCTACATTATCCCATCAGCCCTGACAGGCTCTGTTAAGTCTCAGACTTAACTCTTTCTAAGCCTGCTAAGAGGATTAAAATAGGGGCACAGAAACGTTGACACCCAGCCCTAAGTTTAAATATCCATGCAGGACCAAAATTCATTGGCTCATTTGTAGCTTTTCCTTGCTGCCATTTACTTTTTCAGACTAGGAGGAAACAGGAGGCCCAACTCCATAAACAATGGACACAAGTTCTATAAGGCTTCAACCAAAAGCAGAGAGGCCAGATGGCTTAAGACAGTAGAACTGGACAATGCTCCTCTTTCTTATTTTCCCCTATCATCTTTCAAACTGTAAACATCTCTGCTTAACTATCCTCTCCTGAGTTCTAATACCTATAGCATTTCCTCCTCCTGAACTCAAACTCCTACTCCACTCCTTCTCCCAAACCCTGAATTTTATCCTCTTGAAGTCTGAATTTGTAGGAGAAGCAAACAAACAACCCTGTATCTTCACCATCTTCACCAAGCATTCCCCTTTCCTCTTCGCCTCAACAGAAACCTTTCTCTGTCCCATCACAACTGAAGGAGAAACAGATATGCATTAACAAAACCGCGTTAAAGACTCACACTATCCAGCTGCAGGGACTGTGGTGAGCAGAGGGCCGATAGCTGTCAGCTCCTTTCAGGCTGGTCACAGCTAAAGAGAGTCACCTTGTCCAAAGTCATGCCTTTCTTGGGGCAGGCTGGATCTGGACACTGACTGACGAACGGTATAAAGGTACAGCTATTTTGACCCAATGTGGGATACTCTAATGGGTGATACTCATTCAAGAATCCCCTGCAAGGGTGATAAGGTTTTATCAAGCCTGCATCGCACTTTAATTTCCTCCTCTGCCAAATTCTGCTTTCTTCCGCTTCCCTTCACAGGTATTAATCCCTAAAAAACAACTTACACTTTAAACTCCATCTTAGTGTCTGTTCCCAGAGAACCCAACGGTCATTAGTACTAGTAGTGGTCCAACAAGCAAGCAATAATGTGGGAATTGGGAGCAGATCATCCATCACCTGGCTGACAATGTAGAAGCTCATCACTGATGGCAGATGGTACACATCCCCTGGCACAAGGTGGCAGTCTAATTGTTAAAATTCCACTGGTGGTTAATTGGGAGGGTGTACAAGTGGAAGGGGTTGTGAACCTGGTTAGATTATATACAGACTCACGGGCAATGATGAATGTCCTGGCCAGTTATTTAGGGCTGAGGGAGGGAAAAGCCTAAAGGATCAGGATAAGGAAGTATGGGATAGAGGCATGTGTATGGAAATATGGAAATCAACATGAAGTGTGAAGATATTTGTATGACATGTTAATGTCCACCAGAGAGCATCCACCATGGAAGAATCAATAAACAAGCAAGGACATGACAAGACCTGGTCAGTTGCTATAAGTCAGTTTCTGTCATCAGCTATCTCAGTGCTGGTGTGAAGTACACATGGTCCCAGAGTGGCAGAGCTGAGGACTACACACAGGCCCAACATTATGGACTCTAACTTATCAAGGCTGATTTATCTGTTGCCATGGGATGAACACGATGAGAGTAGAAAGAAGGTTATCGGTTTGAAGAAAGTGGAAAATTTCAGTATAGTTATTTTAAATAACCTGCCCCATGTTGGTCCAAGTTCATTCCATGGGGCACTAAATCTTGCATTTCCCACTTGTATACCTGGCCACCCTAGAAAGCCATAACCCACTCCCAGCATTGATGTGCTTCATCTGATTTGGGAAGTGGTATGAAGAGACAGAGTCTCCGTGGGTCCTGGCAGATTAAACTGGAGTACAAAAGCCACAATGACTCCCACTTTGGTGAGCATGACAAAGGCTCTGCCAACCCAGGAGGAGACTGAGATAGGTGGTAGCATTACTAGATGAGGCAAGAAAGTGGCAATTGGAACTCTCCACTGAGCAGGCCAGCTAAGAGTCAGAGGAGAAGTGGGACAGAGCCAATCTGGAGAGATGCAAAAACCGTATCTGGAAAATCCTCTTTTGTTTAACCTAGACATTTCATCCAAGTCTGATAATATCATACAATTTCACCTAGTGTTGTTGTAAAGTGAAGTGGAAGACAGAGGACATTAAGAAAAGGGAACCTTGCCCCATGATTACCCCTGTTCAACATATACCCTCATGCAGATAGCAGCATGTAAACAGTCACAACTATGTGCTCTGCTATCCAACAATTTAGGACAAGATCAGCAGTAAAATGAACAGTGGTCTCACAAGAGTTAGGTGGTGTGGATGGAACACAGAATTCAGAGGAACAGTCATCAAGGAGATGACACAAGTATTGATTTAGACTATCTCTCATCCTCTTACCAAATATGTTAGTTAATTCGTAAGAAGGGGGAGAAATAATGCTTGGCTTACAATCAAGATAGCAATAAAAATAACAGAATCAATGATATCAAATACATTCAGAGTTTTTAAAGGGAAGGACAAGGCACCAGTGTTTCTTTTTAGCAATTCTCTTGATTTCATGGGAAATCTCTCACTCACATGTCTACACATTGCTCCTAGTCATAACATATTTTTTTCTGTCTGAACTCTTCTGCTCATCTGTAGCTAAGGGTCTTTTATATGGGGAGTTGTTGTTATTGTTGTTAGGTGCCATAGAGTAAGTTCTGACTCATAGTGACCCTATGTACAACAGAACATAACGCTGTCCTGTGCCATCCTCTTAATCATTGCCATGCTTGAGCCCATCCTTGCAGCAACTGTGTCAATCCATCTCATTGAGGATCTTCCTCTTTTTCACTGACCCTCTAGTTTACCAAGCATGATGTCTTTCTCCAGGGACTGGTCACTCCTGATAACATGTCCAATGTACTTGAGATGAAGTCTCACCATTCTCACTTCTAAGGAGCATTCTGGTTGTACTTCTTCCAAGACACATTTGTTTGTTTTTCTGGAAGTCTATGGTATGTTCAATATTCTTTGTCAACACCATAATACAAATGCATCATTTCTCTGGCCTTCGTTATTTATTGTCCAGCTTTCATATGTATATGAGGCAATTGAAAATACCATGGCTTGGGTCAGGTGCACTTTAGTCCTCAAAGTGACATCTTTGCTTTTTAAAACTTTAAAGAAGTATTTTGCAGCAGATTTGCCCAATGCAATACATCTTGTGATTTCTTCTCTGCTGCTTCCTTGGGCGTTGATTGTGGATCCAAGTATCTTAGATATCTAGTGCTGCTATAACAGAAGTACCACAAGCAGATGGCTTTAACAAACAGAAATTTACTCTCTCATAGTCTAGGAAACGAGAAGTCCAAATTTAGGATACCAGCTTCTGGGAAAGGTTCTCTCTCTGCTGGCTCTGAAGGAAGGTCCTTGTCATCAATCTTCCCCTGGTCTAGGAGCTTCTTGGCACAGGGAGCCCAGGTCCAAAGAACACATTCTGCTCCTGGCACTTCTTTCTTGGTGGTATGAGGTTCCTCTCCTCTCTGCTTGCTTCTATCCTTTACATCTCAAAAGAGATTGACTCAACATACAGCCTAATCCTGTAGATTGTAACCTGCCCAATTAACATAATTGCCTCTAATCCCGCCTCATTAACTTCATAGAGGTTAAAATTTACAACATGTAGAATAAATACATCAGATCAGATCACCAAATGGAGGACAACCACACAATACTGGGAATCATGGCCTAGCCAAGTTAACACGTATTTTTGGGAGACACAATTCAATCAATAATGTCAAATAAAATGAAATCCTTGACAATTTCAATCTTTTCTCCATTTATCATGATGTTGTTTATTGGTCCAGTTGTGAGGATTTTTGTTTTCTCTATGTTGACATGTAATCCATAATGAAAGCTATGGTCTTTGATCTTCAGCAGTAAGTGCTTCAAGTCCTCTACACTTTCAGCAAACAAGGTGTGTCATCTGAATATCACAGGTTGTTAATGAGTCTTCCTCCACCCGATGCTGCATTCTTATTCATATAATCCAGCTTCTCAGATTATTTGCTCAGCATACAGATTAAATAAGTATGGTGAAAGTACACAATCTTGAGGCACACCTTTCCTGATTTTAAACTACGTAGTATCCCCTTGTTCTGTTAAAACGACTGCCTCTTGTTCTATGTACAGGTTCCACATGAGCACAATTAAGTGTTCTAGAATTCCCATTCTTTACAATGTTATCCATAACTTGTTATGATCCACCCAGTTGAATGCCTTTGCATAATCAATAAAACACAGGTAAACATCTTTCTGGTACTCTCTGCTTTCAACCAAAATCCATCCGACATCAGCAGTGATATCCCTCATTCAACATCCTCTTCTGAAACTGGCTCGAATTTCTGGAAGTTCCCTGTTGATGTACTGCTGCAACTGTTTTTGAATTATCTTCAGCAAAATATTACTTGCATGTGATATTAATGACATTTTTGATAATTTGCACATCTGTTGGACTACCTTTCTTTGGAATGGGCACAAATATGGATCACTGTCAATGAGTTGGTCAGGTAGCTGTCTTCTAAATTTCTTGGTATAGACAAGCGTTTCCAGTGTTGCATCCATTTGTTGAAACATCTTAATTGGTATTCTGTCAATTCCCGGAGCCTTGTTTTTTGCCATTGCCCTCAGTGCAGTTTGGACTTCTTCCTTCCTTCTTATATGGGGAGATAAGAAGCAAAAGAAAAAGCCTGTTCTCCAGTTGCTACCCCAATAGATAATTCCATTTGAATATATAAGCTAAGTATATGACATCTTTATTCTCCCTATTAGACTGTCTTTAAAGTAGTACATGCAGAGGCAGAGCCAACATGGTGCTATAGACAGACACATCATGCCATCCCTCTGCAGCAAAGACCTAAAAGAACTAAGTAAAACAGATACAAACATCAATCCTGGAACCCTAAGCATCAAACGAA
>NW_004444256.1:633913-635904 GCF_000243295.1 Trichechus manatus latirostris
GTGAAAATGTCAACTCTACCCTAAGCAATCTACAGATATAATGCAATCCCAATTCAGATACCAACAACATTCTTTAACAAGGTGGAAAAGCTAATCACTAACTTTATAGGCAAGGGAAAGAAGCCCCGGATTAGTAAAGCATTATTGATAAAGAAGAACAAAGTAGGAGACCCCACAGTACCTAATCTCAGAAACTACTATACAGCCACAGTAGTCAAAACAGCCTGGTCTGGTACAATGACAGATATAGACCAATGGAACCCAGACATAAATCCATCCACCCATGGTCAGTTGATCTTTGACAAAGGCCTAAAGTCCATTAAATGGGGAAAAAGACAGTCTCTTTAACAAACGGTGCCTGCAAAACTGGATGTCCATCTATAAAAAAATGAAACAGGACCCATACCTCACACCGTATACAAAAATTAATTCAAAATGAATCAAAGATCTAAACATAAAACCTAAAACTATAAAGATCATGGAGGAAAAAATAGAGACAATGCTAACCTGTTGCCGTTGAGTCTATTCCAACTCATAGTGACCCTATAGGACAGAGTAGACCTGCCCCATAGAGTTTCCAAGGAGCAGCTGCTGGATTCAAACTGCTGACCTTTTGATTGGCAGCTGAACTCTTAATCACTGTGCCATCAGGGCTCCCATTAGCAGCCCTAATATACACCATAAATAGTACACAAACCATTACTAACAATGCACAAACTCCAGAAGATAAACTAGATAACTGGGGGCTTCTAAAAATTAAACACTTATGCTCATCAAAAGACTTCATCAAAAGAATAAAAAGAGAACCTACGGACTAGGAAAAAAATTTTGGCTATGACATATCTGACAAAGGTTTAATTTCTAAAATCTGTAAGATACTGCAACACCTTAACAACAAAAAGACAAATAATCCAATTAAAAAATGTGCAAAGGATATGAACAGACACTTCACCAAATAAGACATTCATGAAGAAGTGCTCGCTATCACTAGCCCTTAGAGAAATGCAAATCAAAACTACATTGAGATACCACCTCACCCCAACATTATTGGCACTAATGAAAAAAAAAAAACAGAAAATAACAAATGTTGGACTGGTTGCAGGGAGACTGGAACTCTTATGCACTGCTGGTGGGAATGTAAAATGGTACAACCTCTATGGAAAAAAATATAGTGCTTCTTTCAAAAGCTACAAATAGAAATACCATATAAACTAGCAATCCCACTCCTGGAAATATATCCTAGAGAAATAAGAGCCATCACACAAATAGACATGTGCACGCTCATGTTCATTGCAGCATTAGTCACAACAGCAAAAAGATGGAAACAACCTAAGTGCCCATCAACAGATGAATGGATAAACAAATTATGGTACATACAGACAATGGAATACTACGGAACAATAAGGAACAATGATGAATCCACAAAACACCTCACAATATGAATGAATCTGGAGGGCGCTAACCTGAGTGAAATAGGTCAATCACAAAAGTACATACACTGTATGAGACCACTATTATAAAAGCTCAAGAAAAGGTTTACACACAGAAAGAAACAATCTTTGATAGTTATGGCGGAAGGGAGGGTTGGGGAGGGCAAATCACTAACCAGATAGTAGATAAGTGTTAACTTTGGTGAAGGAAAAGACAGTACACAGTACAAGTGAAGTCAGCACAATTTGACCAAGGCAAAGTATTAGAAGCTTCATAGACACATCCAAATACCCTGAAGGACTGAGCTACTGGGGCACAGGGCTGGGGACCATGGTCACGGAGGTCATCTAGGTCAGCTGGCATAACTTAGTTCATAAAGGAAATTTACTACATCCAAGTTTGGTGAGTAGTGCCTGGGGTCTTACAAGCTTGTGAGATACATCTACTGGACCCATCCCATCCGGAGCAAAGGAGATTGAGAATGAAGAAAACCAAAGACACAAGAGAAATATTAGTGCACAGGACTAAAGGACCACAAGTACCACAGCCTCCACCAGACG
>NW_004444256.1:636639-638639 GCF_000243295.1 Trichechus manatus latirostris
GCATGTGCAACCGAAATTTGAAGTGAAATACAGAACTCCTTATTTATTCCTATTTATTTCATTTTATTAATAATGACACAGCATCCTTATTTCTTGGATGTTGATTTAAATCCTAATCATATTTACTAGATCAGTCAGCTTGTATCATCTGCAAATCTGAACTTGGAGACAGACACACTCCTTCAAAGATTTACAAGAAGCCTGCCTAGAGGAAGTGAGATGCTCCAGATGACCCTTAAAATCCCTGCCAGACTTGTGTTTTGAATTTTCCATAATATTTCATTATGTAAAACAGACCCATTAGCCGTGTTTACTCAGGCACATGGAAGAAGATTGAGACAATTACCTAAAAACCCACTGTGACTTTTCAGTAAATGTTATTAAAGAAAAAGTGGGAAATGGGGCTTGGATTATCTGGGGTGTTTATTTCCATTGATCAAAGTCACAAAATAATTACCTCATTTCACTTTGCCTGAGCAGTCATAGGTTCATGACAGATTATATCTTGGAACACACTGAAAGGGAATATGCTTAAACTATATAGCAAAACTGACATAGCAAAAAGTTGACCAGTAAGGTTCTCTTATTTAAAGTAACAGAACATCTCTGTAAAGCAAGAATTGTTCAGTTAAGTAAAATTAATGAAGATAAAGGAACTAATATACAGTCAATGAATACCAGCAAAGAAATGATGGTTGAAATATACCATTTTATACCCAAATCCTATAAACAATACCATAAAATAATGAAGTGGCTTCCGTTGGTACTTATTCAGCATCATGCTCATTATATTGAACTTCACTGAAGATCATGAACAAGGGGTAAACAATCTATGAGTTACTCTCTTGAGGGTATTACATGATTAGAAGAAAGAGACATATAAGATTACTTGGATTAAAAACTTAAATGCAAATTTCAACTTCACTTAGGGAAATGTAAGCCAATTCTTATGGTGGGAATAAGAAAATAAAATACGTACTTGAAAATATAGACTATTGCTGTTATGGTTCAAGACAGTGATTAAAAATAAAACATAACTTTTCTTTTTCCATAGTTAACACAGAAGTATCAAGTCACAAACCATACTCATCATAATTTTCTATATATGGCACTGGTGAGGCTATTTACTTTCAGTCAAAGATGGGGAAGCATTCCATGGCAATGAGATCTCTTAATCTCTTAATACCATCTCAAGGGAAATGGTAGAATCCCCTTCACTGATCACTCACTGTTTATTTGAAAGTAGAGTGGACAAAATATGATAAAATATCATGGGAAGCAAATATATTTTCAAGGGAGAGGTAAGAACAGGAATAAAGAAGGAAACAATTTCTGCTCAGTGCCTACTCTGTGACAAGGTGTTTTCACATACTTATTTAATATTCAGTTACTCCGGGAAAGTATATTAAGAACATTTTACAAATAAGAAATCTGAAGCTAAGAGAAGCTAGCTTTAGGTTAGCAGTAGTACGCAATAGAGCTGGGGATTTGAGCCCAGGTCTCTCTCACTTGTACGCCCCACGTTCTTCTGTTTGGAGAAAGAAGGTACGTTAAAGCAATCATTGCAGAAAAGTCAAGTGCAGCAATAGTTACATCTCTACTTGATGAGGCAGACGGTCTTCTTCTATCTTTGCTTTATATCTTTACTCGATGTTCACTCATAAACCTCTAAGAATTGGAAAAGTGAGTACAGAATAGCAAAACAACATTACCATGTTTGCAAATTAGGAGATTAACGACAACTATCAAGAGTCCAGAGCCCTGGTGGCACAGTGGTTAAGCATTCTGCTGCAAACCAAAAAGTTGCCAGTTCAATCCACCAGCCACTCCTTGGAAATGCTGAGGGGCAGTTCTCTGTCCTATAGGGTCACTATGAGTCGGAATCCACTTGTCTAAGTCATCTAGTGCTGCTCTAACAGAGATACCACAATTGGATGGTTTTAACAAAGAGAAATTTATTCTCTCATACTACAAGTCCAAATTCAGGGCATCAGCTCCAG
>NW_004444256.1:640096-650179 GCF_000243295.1 Trichechus manatus latirostris
GTTTGCCAGCAACTATCAGCAACTTGAGACAAGAAAGGAAGTGTTTCAGTTTTACCCAGGCAGATGATTTCCCCAGGGCAAGAGATGTGACCAAAATAGCAAGGGTGCAAGTGAGAATAAAATTGAAATGTAAAGGCAAGGAGTTCAAGCTGGGTGAGGAAAAATGGAATATAATTGGGGTTGATATACTTGGAAGTGAATAAATCAAGCCCCTGGAAGCTGACATGAAATGAGAAGAAGTTCATGAGGGGAAGTGGAATAATGGCAAATGCAGAAACGTAAGAGGCCAAGAGAATTTTAGATGTTGAAAAAATGTTTAAAATTACTTTTATAGGATAATGAGTTCTAAGTTGCAGTCAGATATGTGGATTGCTTGGTCGCTAACATGGGAAAGAGGCAAAGACTACAAAAAGAGATGTCACTGGAATGAAGGACTTGGGTATTGAATTGATCCATTGCAAACACGCTGAATGCTACCTAGAATCATGAAGTAGAGCATATTGTAGTGATTTAGCTGTTAAAGTCCCTGGTAAATCGAAGAGAGGTAACGTATAAATCAATATAATAAAGATTAGAATGGGAAATGGCAGTTGTCATCAAATGGTATGGACTTTGTAGATTAGCTAATGGTCATGGACGGTAGTAGTTCCAAAAGTGATATAACGAGGTAAAGTTCAAGTACCAGTTTGGTGAAGGAGGTGGGAAAGTTATATGTATAAGATTGAAGTTAATTTTAATAAGCCAGTTTTAATAAGGAAGAGGCCGGGATTTGGGCAGGGGTGTACTATTGGGATTACAGAGAAAAAGAAGAATGCCAAGGGCCTGGAGGTAAAAGATCACAATGATGCAAAACTTATGTATCCAGCTGCAAAGCAGGAATCATTATCTAGTGTTAAATCATACTGTTATATTTTGATAGTCTGAATTCTACTCTAGAATCACCAAAAGACAGACACTCAGGCCTGGGGATGAAAAGAAATCATTCTTTAATTTGTAGTTCCAGGTACTATTTAGAGCTAACTGTCATTTAGAAATATCAACTAAAGTCAATATTGTAAAAAAACCTTTAAATACAGAAACAACCACTCATGCAAGTGCATACACATACACCCACCACACACAGGAGTGGCTTCATTTTCTTAATGTCTTTATCACTGTCAATACATCTGCCACTCTCCAAGTCTGAAAATCTCAGTTGTCTTCTACTCTTCTGCTTTTTTTGTTGTTTTATTCTCAGCCTGAAAGGCAAGTAGAGACCAGTGACCATGAGCTTGGGAATTTACATTCTGACATTTCATTTATTATCTTCCAATATAGGATTTTTTCTCAGTTTCTTTTGAAGAACTTTCTCTATTTGTTCCTTTAAGGTCTGTTTCCAAAGGTTCTCAGAACCTTTCTACTTTGTTCTATATACTCTTTCTTGGTGATTTCATCTACTCACATGGTTTCCCCCTGTGAAATCTGGTCTGATGATCCCACATCTCCATGTCCACCTAAGACCTCTCCTGAGCTCTAGTCCTGTACATAACAACACCTCCATCTCAACAACTCAATGCTATTTCAAAAATATCACATCTGGAGAGTTCTGGTTTTAGCTCCAACATGTAAAAAATTTGGAAGTTGTCAGTTCCATAATTTGAAGTCACTGAAAGTCAATGCCTTTTCTTAGAACCATCAGAGAAGTGTAGTGTCTGAACAAGCTGCCACCTGAAATCCTGAGAGTCAGGAGCATCCACAGAGATACAGCCAAGATCTGCTAACCTGGAGCAGAAGCTGCTAGAGCCAAAAACTGGTAGGAAGAACTTAAATGGCCATTTTTATGAATTGCTGAAGACTTAGTATGGGCAAGCATGTGAGTTAAAAAAACTCCTACAGGGCCAAAATCCTAGGGGGCAAAGGAACAGTGCACACTTATGCAGGATTTAACTCCAGAAATGTCACGAGTTGGAAGAGCTGCAAGTTTCACACTCTCTGTAAGGAGGAGTACTTAGGGAAGCCCAAAGTCAACAGGAGACAAAAACAAAAACACTAGAGGAATTTGAAGCCTCTGGTGCCTATAGCTACAGAAAACATTAAATGCAAACCAACTTCTAGCCATATTTACATAATCTTTAAACTAAAGGCCTATTACCTAAGTTCCTATTACCCAATATATCATGTCTGACATTAAACAAAAAGTTATAAAATATGCCAAAAGGCAAGAAAAACCACAGACTGAGGAGGCAAAGTAATCATCAGAGTGTGCTCAGATATGATAGAGATGCTACAGAATTATCAGAGAGAGAATTTAAAATAACTATGATTAATAAGTTTAGAGCACTAATAGACAACACAAAAGAGATGGATAATTTAAGCAGAGAGATAGAAACCCTAAGAAAAATTGAAAGGCAATGCTAGAAGTAAACACTGTAACGGAAACAAAGAATGTCTTTGATATCAAAGGCATAACTCATGGAGTAAAAATCACTAAATTGGGCTTTGTTAAAATTAAAAACTTTCTCTCTGCAAAACACATTTAAGAGAATGAAAAGATAAGCCACTGACAGGGAGAAAACATTTGCACAACATATATCTAATAAAGGAATTGTATCCAAAACATACAAAGAAGTCTTAAAATTCAAATATAAGAAAAGCAACCCAATTAAAACAGGTAAAAAATCTGATCAGATACCTCAGCAAGATATACAGATGGCAAATAAGCATATGAAAAGATGTTCAATATCATTCATCATTCCAAAAAATCCAAACCAAATCCATTGCCGTCGAGTAAATTCCAACTCATAGCTACCCTACAGTACAGAGTAGAACTGCCCCATGGGGTTTTCAAGGCTGTAAATCTTTATGACAACAGACTGCCATATCTTTCTCCCACAGAGATGTTGGTGGGTATGAACTGTTGACCTTTCAGTTAGCAGCCATGCACTTAACCACTGCACCACCAGGGCTCCTTATTCATCATTAGGGAGATACAAATTAAAACAACAATGAAATACCACTATACAGCTATTAGAATGGATTGGGAAAAAAACAAAACAAAAAGAACAATACTGACTAAACCAATTTCTGGTGAGGATACAGAATGTGATGGTTAATGTTATGTGTCAACTTGGCTAGGATATTAATTCTCAGTGGTTTCACAGACACAATGTAATCACTTCCCATTTTGTGATATAATGTGAGCAGTCAATCAGTTGGAAGAGGAGTTTTCTTGGGGGTGTGGACTTCATCCATAATATAAAGAGATGTTCTGGCAAAGTTCTCTCTTTCTGGATCCTGCATTTGTCTCATGTCATCTGAGCCCTGGTTCCTGGGACATGAGAAGCCCTTAGCCTGCTGCCTAAGGTGCAGATTTTGGGGTTTGCCAGCTCCTGCAACATCATGAACCAGCAGCCTGCTGCCTGACCTACAGATTTTGGGTTCGTCAGTCCCTGCAACCACAAGAGTCAGAAGTAGCTTCCAGCCTGCCGCCTCATCCACGGATTTGGGAATTGCCAGCTTCCACAAATGCATAAGCCATTTCCTTGAAATAAATCTCTCTGTATATATTTATATATTTGCTTCACTGGTGTAAGGAGCCCTGGTGGTGAAGTAGTTAAGTGCTCAGCTGCTAACTGAAAGATTGGCGGTTCTAACCTACCAGTCGCTCTGTGGGAGAGAAGTGGCAGTCTGCTTCCCTAAAGATTTCCAGCCTTGAAACCCTATGTGGCAGTTCTGCTTTGTCCTATAGGGTCACTAGGAGTCGCAATCGACTCAAAGGCAGTCGGTTGGGGTTCACTGGTTTTGTTCCTCTAGAGAACCCAACCTAAGCCACAGAGCAACAGTAACTCTCATTCATTGCTGGTGAGAATGCCAAACGGTAAAGCCACGTGGAGGACAACTTGTCAGCTCCTTATAAAGCCAAATATAGTGTTACCATATGATCTAGCATTCCGGCTCTTAGGTATTTACCCAATTGATCTGAAAATTTATGTCCACACAAAAACCTGCATATGAGTATTTATAGCAGCTTTATTCATAATTGCCAAAAATTGAAAGCAACCAATATATCCTTTAATAGGTGAATGGATATACAAACAGTGGTACATCAATAAATGGAAGATGATTCCAATATAAAAAGAAATGAGGTAGCAAGTCATGAAAAGACATGGAGGAACCTTAAATGCATATTGGTAAGTGAAAGTAGCCTGTCTGAAAAAGCTACACAATGTATTGTTCCATCTATATGACATTCTGGAGAAGGCAAAACTATAGAAACAGTAAACAAATTGGTAGTTACCAAGGATTCAGCAATGTGGGAGAGGGTTGAATAGATGAAACACAGGGGAATTTTTAGGGAAGCTATTATATATGATACTGTAATGGCAGATACATGACTTTATTATACAATTATCAAAACCCATAGAACTTCACAGGAAAAAGAGAAAACATTAGTGTAATGCTTAAAAATTTTAAAAAATCATTTAGAAGATTGGGAATCCCAGCGTTGAATATAAACTGTAAGAAAAGAACCTAACTATACTGCAAATGTAGGAAATACCTTACTGAAGTGAGTGGGTAGAAAAGGTGCTGACAAATTACTTCAGAAATGAGTGGAGTCTTTAAGAATAAAGCTAAAAGAAACTGCACATAAGCACTATCCTCAATATCCTCTACTAATAAAGCTGTTCCCCGCAGGGGTACAGGTTAACAATCCTGAAACCATTATACATAAAATAGAATTAAACAATTAAGTAAATGTATGGCGGAGAGTGGGAATCAGATTTCTCACTGTTGTAGGGGGAGATTACAGACAAGCAAAGGGGCAAGACCAGAATGATCTATGTAGTAATAGATAATGAATTCATGTTAGCTTAATACATACCACTGAATATGAATACATACATATTTAAAGATATGTGTATATACACAGGTTAATATACATACATCTATTTCCCTGCTGTCAACTGATAGGGCCTAGAGGCAATGCCACTCTAGTAGCAATAAGCACACACACCTCGCACCCAGATTTCGGTTACTAACACCAGTCTCCAATAAAAGAAACCAGGACTCCATGGAGAAGTTGATGATTCTAGGAGTAGGGCAGGAAATAAATGAGCCTGAAGCATCTTATACTGCCAGAAAATAAGGAACTATGCACGTACACACATACACACACACACACAGAGACACAAAATTTAGTGATGAGGCTATGTCAATGGACACAGGAACTAGCTACCAGTGGCCAAAGCTGGAACAATTTGAGCAAAAAATAAAATAAAATAAAACAAAGTAATATTGGAATATAACACAAGATATGAAGAAGTTGAGATATCTACCAGAATTGCTGTATCAAACACCCACCACCAATACTGGGAACAAAGAAAGATAAGCATCCAGACCTGCTTCAAAATTTTGAGAAATGGAATCTCTCATTACATCACTAAGGAAGTGGTTTTTTGTTTGGGATGTCAGACGTTACTGAGCACTGACTCTGCTTTTCCTAGAATTATATGTGGCTTCTGTTTTTGCTCAGTTTGATTTAAGAACAAGGAAGGTCTCTATGATTATAAGCATATCACCTGAAAATAAAGTACATAGAGTGTTCCTCTAAATTCTTCCTGAGAAACTCAGTACAAGATGTAGAGTATAGAAATTAGAAAATTTTTAAAAAGTAGATATAAAAAGTATAAAAGCTTTGGAGAAAAAGTGATAGCAATAACAGACATGATAGAAAAAGAAGATAACCTAAAGGAGTTCCGGTGATATATGTACAACTAGGCTCCACGTGAGAGATACAAAGTAATAACAAGAAAACAAATTTATAAGCAAGAAAAATTCCTTAAATGAAAAATGGCATGAATTTATGAATTGAAAGAACACCCTAAGTAGTAGAAAAAATTGAACAGAAAGATTAACCCAATATATCCTCCCAAAGGTACTAGACTTCAAAAATTAAGAAAGAATACTTAAGAAATCCAATCAAAAAAATCAAATCACTTGTAAAGGGGAAAGCAGGCTAGCCTTATATTTCTCCACAGCAATATTTAGCAGCATAAGGCTAGAGAATAACAAGTATCTTGAGTGCAAGATACTCAAGAAGAGAGATTTTTCGCAAAGATTTTAATATCCAGGCAAATTATCTTTCAAAAGATGCATACAAAGCTCCGGAAATATTGATTTCATGAGGAAGTACTTCCTGAAAAAACTATGACAGGCTGAACTTCAGCAAGACAAGGGAAAACTGTGACAAAAGAACTGGCAATGAGCACTAAGACTAAAACAGATGTAGAGATAGGAGTGACAGAACAGAATGTAAATGTTTGTACTCTGACAATGTAGAAAGAATGGAACCAATGAATATTTGTAGGGGAAGAGCCGGGAGGTTGAAGGTAGAATAAATTTGTTAATTAGCTCATCTGTAATCTCTGGGAGTCAAAGGATATCACTTAATGTAAAGAGATCAATTAATAGATGTTTAACCACATTTAACAGTACAAAGGTAAACATGAAGAAAGATAGCACTATTAACTAAAGTCAGTTGATGAAGGAGAGAACTAATAGATACTGACTAGGGAAACATTAGTCCAGTGGTTCTCAGACTGTTGTCAGTGGACATGTGGGTGGGGTTCCAGAGATCCTTTTAGGGGGTTTATAGGTCAAAATTATTTTTATAATAAGACTAAGATTTTATTTGCCCTTTCACTGTGTAGACATTTGCACTCATGCCACCAAACAATAATGGGTAAAACTGTTTTCATCTTAGAATAAATCAAAGCAGTGACATCTAACTGTAATAGTAGTCAATGCATTCTTTACTGCTGTGCACTCTCAGTTAAAAAGAACAAAAAAATAAGCAAAAAGAACTTCCATTTACGTATGCCCTGGTTGATGCCGTAAAACATCTTAGTTTTATTATACTACACCCCTTAGGACTCAGGAAACCCTGGTGGCATAGTCGTTAAGAGCTATCGCTGCTAACCAAAAGGTTGGCAGTTCAAATCCACCAGGTGCTCCTTGGAAACCCTTTGGGGCAGTTCTACTCTGTCCTATAGGGTCACTATGAGTCAGAAGTAACTCAGCAGCAAGGGGTTCAGGTTTTCAGGACACATCTTTTTAAAATTCTGTATAGCAAAGTAGGAGGTACACATAAAACACACCTAGTGCACACTGATGAGTGACAAACATCTCAAGAAAAAGTACTTGTGCAACTGTTGCACTTGTGAGTGGAACCAGTTGATTTTTCATGAAACACCATTTTTACTTGAAAGAATAATTGATAATCTGTAATTGATTGGCTTTCTGTATTTAGTAGACATGTTTTTGAGAATGACAAAGTAAGCCTATCAGTTCAAGGAAAACTATAAAGAAGCAAAAATTAGAATCTTGGAAAAATTGTACCTACTACTATGAGCTTGACAGCTTTCCAATACATAAATATTTTTCTGATGACATTAGTGATGATGTTAGTAAATGCATTTTTTATATTATTTAATAAAACATGTCAGTATTTGGAAGATCTGTATAAGTCAGTGAACCAATATTTCCCAATCAAATATTTTACAAAATAGTGCATGGGTAAAGACCCATTTAAAGAGAAAAACACAATGGATTTTAACGCAGAAGAATACCAAAAACTACATTGTTGTGGTTTAAGATTCCACATTGCATCTAATTTTTAAAACTACTACTTGTTAAGTTTTAGTGAAGTGTCAAAAAAGGATATTACACTTCTCTGAAAAACCTATTAAAATGTGCTGCACTTTTCCTCATGGATATATACTGAACCCTCCACCCAACAGCAGCCAAGTATACTTTCTTTTCCAACGCACATGGAACATTCTCCAGAATAGACCACATATTAGGCCATAAAGCAAGCCTTAACAGAATCCAAAGCACTGAAAAATTACAAAGCATCTTGTCTGACCATAAAGCCATAAAAGTAGAAATCAATAACAGAGAGAGCAAAGGAAAAAAAAAATCGAACACATGGAAACTGAACAACACCTGGCTCAAAAACTACTGGGTTATAGAAGAAATTAAGGATGCAATAAAGAAATTCATAGAATCAAATGAGAATGAAAACACATCCTACCAGAAACTTTGGGACACAGCAAAAGCAGTGCTCAGAGGTCAGTTTATAGAAATAAATGCACACATCCAAAAAGATGAAAGGGTCAAAATCAAAATATTAACCCTACAACTCGAACAAGTAGAAAGAGAGCAGCAAAAGAAGCCCTCGGGCACCAGAAGAAAGGAAATAATTAGAATTAGAGCAGAATTAAATGAAATAGAAAATAGAAAAACAATTGAAAGAGTTAACAACACAAAAAGCTGGTTCTTTGAAAAGATCAACAAAGTCGATAAACGATTGGCCAAACTGACAAAAGAAAAACAGGAAAAGAAGCAAATAACCTGTATAAGACATGAGATATGAGATATCAAAATAGATGCAACTGAAATTAAAAGAATCCTAACAGAATACTATGAAAAACTGTACTCTAACAAATTTGAAAACCTAGAGGAAATGGACAAATTTCTAGAAACTCACTACCTACTTAAACTAACAGAAACAGAGGTAGAACAGCTAAATAAACCTATAACAAAAGAAGAGATTGAAAAGGAAATTTAAAAACTTCCAGCAAAAAAAAAGTCCTGGCCCAGACAGATACATTGGAGAGTTCCACCAAACTTTCAAAGAAGAGTTAACACCACTACTACTAAAGGTGTTTCAGAGCATAGAAAAGGAAGGAATACTCCACACTCATTCTATGAAGCCAGCATAACCCTGATACCAAAACTAGGTAAAGACACCACAAAAAAAAAGAAAATTACATACCAATATCCCTCATGATAATAGACACAAAAATTCGCAACAAAATTCTAGCCAATAGAATTCAACGACATGTCAAAAAAATTATTCACCATGACCAAGTGGGATTCATATCAGCTATGCAGGGATGGTTCAACATTAGAAAAACAATCAATGTAATCCACCACATAAATAAAACAAAAGTCAAGAACCACACGATCTTATCAAATGAAGCAGAAAAGGCATTTGACAAAGTCCAACAACCATTATTATTAAAACTCTCAGCAAAATAGGAAGAGAAGGGAAATTACTCAACATAATAAAGGGCATTTATACAAAGCCAACAGCCAACATCATCCTAAATGGAGAGAGTCTGAAAGCAATCCCCTTGAGAATGGGGACCAGACAAATGTGCCCTTTATCACCATTCTTATTCAATATTGTGCTGGAGGTCCTAGCCAGAGCAATTAGGCTAGAAAAAGAAATAAAGGGCATTCAAATTGGTAAGGAAGAAGTAAAAGTATCTTTATTTGTAGATGACATGATCTTATACACATAAAACCCCAAAGGAAAATTCTGGAACTAAAAGAAGATTTCAGCCAAGTATCAGGATACAAGATAAATATACAAAAATCAGTTGGATTCCTCTACACCAACAAAGAGAACTTCCAAGAGGAAATCACCAAATCAATACTATTTACAATAGCCCCCAAGAAGATAAAATATTTAGGAATAAATCTAACCAGAGACATAAAAGACCTATATGATGAAAACTATAAGACACTATTGCAACAAACCAAAAGAGACCTGCATAAGTGGACAAACGTACCTTGCTCATTGACAGGAAGACTCAACGTCATGAAAATGTCAATTCTACCCAAAGTGATCTACAGATAAAACGCAATCCTCATCCAATTTCCAATGACATTTTTTAAGGAGATGGAGAAACAAATCACCAACTTCATATGGAAAGGGAAGAGGCCCCAGAAAAGTAAAGCATTACTGAAGAAGAAGAACAAAGTGGGAGGCCTCACACTACCTGATTTTAGAACCTATTATATTGCCACGGTAGTCAAAACATCTTGGTACTGGTACAACAACAGATACATAGACAAATGGAACAGAATTGAGAATCCAGACATAAATTCATCCACCTATGAGCAGCTGATATTCAACAAAGGCCCCAAGTCCATTAATTGGGGAAAAGATAGTCTCTTTAACAAATGGTGCAGGAACAACTGGATATCCATCTGCAAAAAACGGAAACAAGACCCATACCTCACACCATGGACAAA
>NW_004444256.1:651877-653378 GCF_000243295.1 Trichechus manatus latirostris
ACTACATGGGCAGCTCCTGTCCGGAGGCAAGATGAGAAGGCAGAGAGGGTCAGGAGCTGGTTGAATGGACAGGGAAATCCGGGGTGGAAAGGAGGAGTGTGCTGTCACAGTATAGGGAGAGCAACTAGGGTCATATAACAATGTATGTATAAATTTTTGTATGAGAGACTAACTTGAATTGTAAACTTTCACATAAAGCACAACAATTAAAAAAAAATGCTCTGCACTTTCCAACTATGTATCTATGTATAACTGGATTTTGTACACTCACCTCAACCAAAACAATATACCATAACAAATTGAATGCAGTAGTGTACATGAGACTCCAGCTGTGTTCTATTAAGCCAGACATTAAAATGATTTGTAAGGATGAAAAACAATGCCAATCTTTCATGGGCTATTTTTATTTTTAAAAATAAAATTATTTTTATAAATGTATGATATGGGTAAGAATATAAAAAGATACTTTGCAGGAAAGCAAATACAAATGGCTCTTAAATATTTTTAAACATACTTTATTCATCATAGAAAATACAAATTTAAACAACACCAGGATACATTGTTCCCCCCCTTTCACATTGGCAAAAATGCAAAAGTTTTCTAATACATTCCATTGGTAAAAATTTTGGAAAATAGAGACTTTCATTCATTGCTGATGGGAGTATAAAATGGTACAACCCCTTTGGAGATAATTTTGGTAATATCTATCAAAATTACTTCTAGAAATTTATGCTAAGACATAATTGTATGTGTGGGAAAGAGTATGCATGAGGTTATTCATTGCAATATTTAAAATAGCAAAATGGAGGGAAAAAACCTGTTGTTAAATAAAAAAAGAAAAGTGTGTAATCACTATGGAAAATGATATGGCACCTCCTTAAAAAGCTACAAATAGAAATGCTATAAGATTCAGCAATCCAACTCCTAGGAATATATCCTAGAGAAATAAGAGCCATCACACAAATAGACATGCACACCCATGTTCATTGTAGCATTATTCACAACAGCAAAAAGATGGAAACAACCTAAGTGCCTATCAGTAGATGAATGGATAAACAAATTATGGTACATACACACAATGGAATATTACACAATAAAGAACAATGATGAATCTGTGAAATATCTGACAACATGGATAAATCTTGAGGACATTATGCTCAGTGAAATAAGTCAATCACAAAAGAACAAGTATTGTATGAGATTGTTATTATAAAAACCCAAGAGAAGGTTTACACACAGGGCAAAAAAATCTTTCATGGTTACAAGAAAGGAGAGAGGGAGGGAGGGGAAATCACTATATAATAGACAAATGTTAACTCTGATGAAGGGAAAGATGACACACAATATAGGGAAAGTCAGCACAACTCAACCACGTCAAAGTCACAGAAGCTTCTTAGACATATCCAAACACCTTCAGGGACCAAATTACTGGGGCTGAGGGCTGGGGACCATAGTCTTGGGGGACATGTAGGTCAATTGGCATAATATAGTTCATAAAGAA
>NW_004444256.1:653821-655546 GCF_000243295.1 Trichechus manatus latirostris
ATCCACTTTTTGGCCAAAGATTAGACAGGCCTATAAAACAAACAGTAACACATGTGAGGAATACGCTTCTTGGTTTAACACTTACCCAAAAGCAAAGGTGAGAAGGCAGAAAGGGACAGGAAAACTGGATGAATGGACATGGGGAACATGGGGTTAAAAGGGGGAGAATGCTGACACATTGCAGGGATGTAACCAATGTCACAAAATAATTTGTGTATAAATTTTTGAAATAGAAACTGGAGGTGAGGCCAAGATGGCAGAGTAGTCAGATGCTTCCTATGGTCCCTCTTACAACAAAGACCTGAAAAAACAAGTGAATTGATTATATATGACAATTTAGGAGCCCTGAACATCAAAGACAAACTTGAAGAATCAGAATGAGAGGCAATGGGAAGGAGAGACAGTTCAGAAGCAGCGAGGATTTGCTAGACCTGACCTGGCCAACACTCTGCAGGCTGGATTGGCCAGCGTGTGCAGGCAGAGGCAAGCAGTAGCACTCAGGAGTCATTTTCCATAGCGGGAGAAACTGAGCAACAGAGAGTTTGCACTACCCTGCAGAACCAGGGGAAAGCAGCACTAGATCTGAGAAAGTTAAGTGCAGGTGTCTAACCTACAGTGTGGGACCAAAAATACCTTCCCCCTCTGGGAAGTACCTCTCTCCCATTTACCCGCCCCCTTCCCGTCCTGCTCCAGTTCCGGTCCACCTCCAGTGATTGCCATGCCCCCTGGGCTGGAAGTGGGACCTGTCTTGTGCTCTGAACCATTCTCTGGGCTTTGGAGAGGGAAGAAATTAACATACAAATCACAAACAGGAAAAAATAATTTGCCAGCTTCCCTAAACCAGGACCTTAGAGCAGGCACAGCCCCTTTGTCTAGGCACAGGCATTAGGGGTCTATGGACTTTGAATGCCTTTCACCCCTGTCTGGACCTGTGTGGGCCCATTTCAACCGCATAGGCCCTCATTAGCATAGTACAAGAGGGTACGTACCTGAAGCCTATTTTCAACTGCAATAGCTAAGGGGGAATGGCAGATTCGTGACATTTGATGCCACTCTACCCATTAAGCAAGGTCCTCAACTACCCACATGAGGGGCCTGAGGACTGGTGGCTCCACTCACTCCACCTTGTCACCCAAGGCAGGGGTCCAAGAATAAGTGGTGCCTCCCAGCCCAGCACTGGGTGCCCAAAGTCTGGCTCCAAAACCCACTCACCTACGTGCTCTAGGGAACAGGGACATGTCTTCCACCCAGAAACTCAGGGGCAGCTGTCAGCCCTCTACCTTGCTCACCACATAACCCCCTACTGCAGCCAGATACCTGTGCCTGCTCCAATCACCCCTACATAGCCATGCTCTTCTAGGACTATAGGTGAGAGCCTGCAGCACATACTCAGTGACTGATGATCTAGACACCTGAGCTGAATCCACACAAGAAAAGTAAACAGACTCCTAGGCTCACATACCTAGGAACAGTTCTAGCTACCTGGTGACAGGACGTGAGAGCTTCAAAGACACCAAAAACACATTAACACGCTACCAGCCTATTTGGGCGTATCAAAAGAAAACAAAACAAGAAGCTAGGACTCAGTAAATAAACATAAAATAAACAAATATAGTAACTTATTGATGGCTCAGAGACAACAGTCAATATTAAATCACATAAAGAGGCAGACCATGATGGCTTCAGCAAGCCACCAAAACGAAGAACCAAGAAACTTCCTGGAGG
>NW_004444256.1:656282-682458 GCF_000243295.1 Trichechus manatus latirostris
CAGACAAGAATTATTGTATCTAGCAGAACTGTCTCTCAAATATGAAGGTGAAATTAGGCCACTTCCAGATAAACAGAAGTTAAGGTAATTTGTAAAAACCAAATCAAAATTACAAGAAATACTAAAGGGATTCCTCCAGTTAGAAAATCAGTAACATCAGATAACAACCCAAGACTAGAACACAGGACAGAACAACCAGATATTAACCCAGATAGAGAAGTCACAAAAATAATTCAAAGCTAAGAAACTGAAAATAGGGAAACAGAGACGTCAATATGTAAAAGATGACAACATTAAAACAAAAAAGAGGGACTAAATAATGTAGTCATAGAACTTTCATACAGAGAGGAAGTCAAGGCAATATCAAGAAATAAAAGATTGGTTTAAACTTAGAAAAATAGGGGTAAATATTAAGGTAACCTCAAAGTAAACTAACAATCCTACAGATCAAAATAAAAAACAAGAAAAACATAAAGACTCAGCAAATACAAAATCAACTGCAATGAAAAAAGAATACAAAAAGAAAAACGACTCAGCACAGAAAATTAAGTGGAACACAGAAACTGCCAACAACACACACAAATATAACCTCAAAATGACAGCACTAATCTCATACCTATCAATAATTATGCTGAATGTAAATGGACTAAATGCATCAATAAAGAGACAGAGAGTGGCAGAGTGGACTAAAAAACACGATCTATCTATATGTTGCCTACAAGAGACACACCTTAGACTCAAAGACACAAACTAAAACTCAAAGGATAGAAAAAAACAAGCAAACAACAATCAAAAAAGAGTGGAGTGGCAATATTAATCCCTGACAAAATAGACTTTAAAGCAAAATCCTCCACAAAGGATAAGGAAGGACACTATATAATGATTAAAGGGTCAATTACCAGGAGGACATAACCATAATAAATATTTATGCACCCAGTGACAGGGCTCCAAAATACATAAAAGAAACTCTAACAGCATTGAAAAGAGAGATAGACAGCTCTACAGTAATAGTAGGAGACTTCAACACACCACTTTTGGTGAAGGACAGAATATCAAGAAAGAAGTTCAACAGAGACACAGAAGATCTAAATGCCACAACCAACCAACTTGATCTCATAGACATATACAGAACACTCCACCCAAGAACAGCCAAGTATACTTTTTTTTTCCAACACACATGGAACATTCTTCAGAATAGACCACATATTAGGCCAAAAAGCAAGCCTTAACAGAATCTGAAACATCAAAATATTACAAAGCTTCTTTTCTGACCATAAAGCCATAAAATTAAAAATCAATAATAGAAAAAGCTAGGGAAAAAAAAGAACCCAAATACATGGAAACTGAACAACACTTTGCTCAAAAACTACTGGATTATAGAAGAAATCAAGGACAGAGCAAAGAAATTCCAGAATCAAATGAGATGAAAACACATCCTACCTGAACCTCTAAGACACTGCAAAAGCAGTGCTCAGAGGTCAATTTATAGTAATAAATATACACACTGAAAAAGAAGAAAGGACGAAAATCAAAACTTTAACCCTACAAGTCAAACAAACAGAAAGAGAACAGCAAAAGAAACACATGGACACCAGAAGAAAGGAAATTACAAAAATTAGAGCAGAAATAAATGAAATAGAGAATAGAAGAACAATTGAAAGAATTAACAAGAACCAAAGCTGGTTCTTTGAAAAGATCAACAAAATTGATAAATCATTAGCCAAACTGACAAAAGAAGAGCAGAAGAAGAGCAGATAACCCGAATAAGAAATGACATGGGCGATATCATAACAGACCCAGTTGAAATTAAAAGAATCATAACAGAATACTATGAAAATTGTACTCCAACAAATTTGAAAACCTAGAGGAAATGGACAAATTTCTAAAAACACACTACCTACCTAAATTAACACAAATTGAGGTAGAAAAACTAAATAAACCCATAAAAAAAGAAGAGACTGAAGAGGTAATTTTAAAACTCCCAACAAAAAAAAGTCTTAGCCCTGACAGCTTCACTGGAGAATTCTACAAGACTATCAGAGAAGAGTTAACACCACTACTACTAAAGGTATTTCTGAGCATAGAAAAGGATGGAATATTCCCAAATTCATTCTATGAAGCTAGCATAACCCTGATACCAAAACCAGGTAAAGACACCACAAAAAAAGAAAATTACACACCAATATCCCTCGTGAACATAGATGCAAAAATCCTCAACAAAATTCTTGCCAATAGAATTCAACATCATCTCAAAAACTATAATTCATCATGACCAAGTGGGAGTCATACCAGGTATGCAGGGATAGTTCAACATTAGAAAAACAATCAGTGTAATCCTGTAGATAAATAAAACGAAAGACAAGAACCACATGAGCTCATCAATTGATACAGAAAACGAATTTGACAAAGTCCAACACCCATTCATGACAAAAACTCTCAGCAAAATAGGAATAGAAGGGAAATTCCTCAGCATAATTAAGGGCATTTATACAAAGCCAACAGCCATGATCATTCTTAATGCAGAAAGTCTGAAAGCATTCCCTTTGAGAATGGGAACCAGACAAGGATGCCCTTTACCACCACTCTTATTCAACATTGTGCTGGAGGTCCTAGCCAGGGCAATTAAGCAAGAAAAAGAAATAAAGGGTATCCAAATTGGTAAAGAAGAAGTAAAACTATCCCTATTTGCAGATGACATGATCTTGTACACAGAAAACCTCAAAGAATCCACAAGAAAAATACTGGAACTAATAGAAGACTTCAGCAAAGTATCAGGATACGAGATAAACATACAAAAATCAGTTGGATTCCTTTACACCAACGAAGAGAACTTCGAAGAGGAGATCACCAATCAATACTGTTTACAATAGCCCCCAAGAAGATAAAATACTTAGGAATAAATCTAACCAGAGGTGTAAAAGACCTATACAAACAAAACTATAAGACACTACTGAAAGAAACCAAAAGAGACCTACATAAGCAGAAAAACATACCTTGCTCATGGATAGGTAGACTCTACGTTGTGAAAAGTTCAATTCTACCCAAGGCGATCTACAGATACAATGCAATCCAGATCTTAATTCCAACAATATTTTTTAACGAGATGGAAAAACAAATCACCAACTTCATGTGGAAACGGAAGAGGTCCCGGATAAGTAAAGCATTACTGAAGAAGAACAGCAAAGTGGGAGGCCTCACATTACCTGATTTTAGAACCTATTATACCACCATGGTAGTCAAAACAGCCTAGTACTGGTACAACAACAGATACATAGACCAATGGAACCCAATTAAAAAATGGGTAAAGGATATGAACAGGCATGTCACCAAAGAAGACATTCAAGCAGCTAACAGATACATGAGGAAATGCTCACAGTCATTAGCCATTAGGAAATGCAAATCAAAACTACAATGAGATACCATCTCACCCCAACAAGGCTAGCATTATTCCAAAAAACACAAAATAATAAGCGTTGGAGAGGTTGTGAAGAGACTGGAACACTTACACACTGCTGGGGAAATGTAAAACGGTACAGCCACTTTGGAAAATGATTTGCAGCTTCCTTAAAAAAACTAGAAATATAAGTACCATATAATCCAGCAATCCCACTCCTTGGAATATATCCTAGAGAAATAAGATCCGTCACACAAATAAATATATGCACACCCATGTTCATTGCAGCACTGCTCACAATAGGAAAAAGATGGAAACAACCTAGGTGCCCATCAACAGACGAATGGATAAACAAATTATGGTGTATACACACAATGGAATACTACGCAACAATAAAGAACAATGATGAATCCATGAAACATCTCACAACATGGATGAATCTGAAAGGCATTATGCTGAGTGAAATTAGCTGCAAATGGGCAAATATTGTGTGAGACCACTATTTTAAGAACTCAAGAAAAGGTTTAAACAGAAGAAAACATTCTTTGATGGTTGCGAGGGTAGGGAGGGAGGGTGAGGGGAATTCACTAAGTAGATAGTAGACGAGAATTATCTTAGGTGAAGGGGAGGACAACACAAAATACAAGGGAAGTCAGCACAACTGGACTAAACCAAAAGCTAAGAAGTTTCCTGAACACAACCAAACACTTCAAGGGACAGAGTAGCAGAGGCTGGGGTCTAGGAACCATGGTTTCAGGGGACATCTAGATCAATTGGCATAACAAAGTTTATTAAGAAAATCTTTTGCATTCCACTTTGGTGAGTGGTATCTGGGGTCTTAAAAGCTTACGAGCAGCTACCTTAGGAGCATCAATTGGTCCAAACCCATTTGTAGCAAAGGAGAATGAAGAACACCAAATACACAAGGAAAATATTTGCCCAAAAGACAAAAGGGCCACATAAACCAGAGACTCCATCACCCTGAGACCAGAAGATCTAGATGGTGCCCAGCTACCACCAATGACCATGTGACAGGGAACACAACAGACAGTCCCTGACAGAGCAGGAGAAAAGTGTGGTGCAGAACTCAAATTCACGTAAAAAACTAGACTTAATAGTCTGACTGCGACTAGAGGAACCCCTGAAGACATGACATCTGAACTCTCTGTTAACCTAGAACTAAAACCATTCCCAAAGCCAATTCTTCAGACAAAGATTAGACTGGAATATAAAATGTAAAATAATACTTGTGAAGGGTGTGCTTCTTAGTTCAAGCAGACACATGAGACTAAAATGGGCAGCTCTTGCCTGGAGGTGGGATTAGAAGGCAGAAACGGATAGGAGCTGACTGAACGGACACGGGAAACCCAGGGTGGAGGGGAGAGTGTGCTGTCACATTATAGGGATTGCAACTAGCGTCACATAACAATATGTGTATAAAATTTTTGTATGAGAAATTAACTTGAGCTGTAAACTTTCACCTAAAGCATAGTAAAACTAAAAAAAATGTGTAACATGCTACCACTTGTATTTTTAAGAAAGGAGAAATAAACTGCAATTGTATTAGCTTGTACTTACAAACAAACGTTTGTAAGGATAAAAGGAACAACACTGATGACCCGGGCCATGGGCGAGGCAAGATATTTACTGAGCAAACAGAGGACTCGTGGGAAAGTGACTGTTCATTAAATATCTTATATTTTTAATATTCGAATTATGTGAAAATAAAAACAGATAGGAAGGAGGGAGGAAGGAGGGAAGAAGGAAGATTTAGGAGAAAACAGGAAAAAAAGAACAAAAAAACCCATGAAGCTGGCTGTTAGAATCCAATTAGTGATTATTTAAGCATCCAAAAGGGAAACAAGTTGATGATATTACAAAGGGGAACATAATACAGTCGCTCCTCACTTATCATCATGGTTAGGTTTCAAAGACCAAGTCATTATGTGAAAATAGGCATTACGCGAAAATGGAGGGTGACCACGTCAGATCACAAAATGGAGCATGACTACATCATTACTAACTGCCAAATGACATCATTACACAACTGCTAAACCGCTAAGAATCATAGCCCAGCCAAGTTGACACATAATCTTAACCATCACAGCCAACGTTACTCTTATATCACATCTTGTTCGTTACTGCCAGATGTACATTGTTAATGTGCAAATTAGTCGGATAGTAGATTTTTTACTATTGTTGTAAATGCAAAATGTCAGATACAAGATAGCCGGTAAGTGAGGGGTGGGTGTACAAAGTTTGCTAAAAGGACAATAAATTTGTTCCTTAGTATATTTCATGTTGACCAATTCAAATTAAGTGAGTCATGTATTCAGTTTTATTCTTCCACCAGGTTATAAAGCACAGGGGCAAGATTCTTTTCATAGACAAATGAACTTTTAGATATACTTGTGTAAAAGGTTGATGAATATTCATAAAGCCAGGAATATATTTAAGATTGTGATCCTGAGACCTAATTCATCGTCAGACTTATCCATTTCTTTAAAAAGATATTAAATCCAAGTCAGACTTCCAATGTGCAGAATGGATCATCCAGAATGTAACTGGACAGGAGAGAAACCAATCAGGGTTGCCGGAGCACTAACTCTGCTCTTTACTGGATAAGAATATGGTCTTGTGATGCTGTGTTTGACTTGACAACTGTGAGGGTCTCAGTGTCTGTAGTAAACATTCCCTCTGATAGAAATATTAAGTTTACACATTGTCTTGAAGAACATTGCCAACCCCAGGTGAAAAAGAACTGTGGCAGAGCAGTAACTTAAGCTTTTCAGATCTAGTCAAAACCCTGCCTTACACATAGAATCTTCTTGGCAGCTGTAATGCCACATTAGAGATTGGGCAGATGGGAGGAAGTGGTTTTTTGGGTGGCTCAGGAAGCTCCATCAAGACATGCTACTTTTTGTGCCTAAGCTATGTGGCCACTGCATTTAGTGGAATTTGTTAAACAAATCAGAAACTTTATCTAACCTCTAACTGTATTGTGTGTGTGTGTGTGTGTGTGCATGCGCACGTGCGTGCATGTGTGTGAGAGACAGAGAGAGAGAGAGAGGATGAATGAACGTAATGCACGCAGTGCCATTTGCTGAATGCCCTCTACTACTCTGGCCAGTATGGTGCCTGAACACTGTGCTTCTTTTCTCTTCAAGTTGTGACCTGCCTCTGGGCATGATTTTTTCAAGCTACCTCCTTACCTATCATTTCAAAGTGGTTTCATTAGTTTCTAATTTCCTGTTGATTTTTAAAAACTTTCCTTCAATAATTTCCATCGAACGTAAGTAGAACCACTATAAAAGCTGTATTTTAACATCTAGAAAGTGAAACTTCCTTGGTATTTTTGCATTTTAACTCTAAAATGCTATTTTTTCATCAAGTTTGTTGAGTGTAGTAATGAAGATGCACAAATGCATTAGTATCTAAAATATAAAAATATTTCTGAGACAAACAGCACAGAAATGGCTAATACCTGTACAGGCCAGTGCTTCCATAATATCCTGTTTATCCTACGATAACCCTACAGGGTAGGTAGTAACTTCTCTCCAGGATACACATGAGCTGAGTCAGGATCAGTAGGTTAAACAAATTAGTAAGGAAAGAAGTGTTTTTGTGGTCAAGCCTTACAATTTCAGAATTAATCTCCTTTTACTACATCAGCATCTTTCCTAGTTATTGCTTTTACTCTGAATTGTTTAAACCATTCTTCCAATGTTACCTAATATCCTGTACCCAATGCAATCTTGTGTACAGCTCAAAGAGTTGATCTTGTCTTCTAACTTTATATAAAAAAGGAAGTAATTTTCATAAATAAGCAATCAACAGCACAATTTAGTTGGTTCATTATTACTTGCTCTGCCCTGGACTCTGAGTTGGTCCTTCACTTTTCGAGCATTTTGTTTGCAGAATTCCTGAGAACAGGAGCTGTGATTTATTTTTTAGCTCCCAGAATTACGCATCCTTGAACTTTATAGATTACTATTATCTCCTTTCTCAGTCCTGGGCTAAAGCCTGCAACCTCAAAATAGAATTTATTTATTGTTTTAAAATCCTGCACCAGAATTGTTGAACAAGAACAGGTAAGTTCAATATCAGTTTAGCTGGGAGAGGTACAAAATTCCATTTGCTATACACATTTGATTTGAGGGGTACAATAGATTCCAAGAATAATTACAGGATTTGTTTGATGAAAGCTATAACAAAATAGAATATTGACTTGCACTACCTCAGGGCCATTTTTCATTTATATATTCAATAACTATTGAATCTTTTCTAAATTCTAGACAGGCTGAGCACAATCCAGAAAATGCAAAAGAAAACTTAATAATGTGAACCCTTCCAGGTAATAATGGTGACAGCACTGGGCTGGACATTTGGAAACCTGGGTTGAAGAACCTGTCTACAAATAATTATTATGTGATCTTGGGCAAGTCATTAATCTCTCTAGGCATCTTTCATTAACATGAGTTATATTGTATTCTTTTCAAGACTCAATGTTTTGTGGTTTGTAATAGAACTTGGATCACTGACAAAGTTGAAAAACCAGGATGTTGCCTAAATCTTCAGAAAATAAAATGAGGTGGAATTCCAAAGTTAAAGAAAAATAATCACAGAACCCACTTTTAGTTTTTTGGTATTTTCTGATAAATTACTTGATTCTTTGAAAATATTTATTTTCCTTTTAAAACTCATCCCTTGGTTTAAGCCACTTGTTACAGAATTCTACAGCACGTGATTGCGTTGGAGGTAGATTTTTAAGGACCCACAATCCCTGAGGTTCTAAAACAGCAACAAAACTAAAACAATAACATCAATTAACGGATCCTCACCTCTCTACTAGCAAGATAATTTTGTAGTGTCTGTTTTAGTTTCATAGTGACTCTGCAGGACAGAGAAGAACTGCCCAATAGGGTTTCCAAGGCTGTAATTTTATAGAAGCAGACAGTCACATCTTTCTCCTTAGGAGCAGCTGATACAGGGTTGGTATGAGTTGGAATCGACTAGATGGCAATGGGTTTGGTTTTATTCTAGTTTACATTGTAAAATGTATCTAATTTAATTTCCCTTATCTCTTTGACATTATTGCTTTGTCAGTTCATTCCCCTATCTTATTCTACTATATCAAACATCCTGGGAACTCAGAATTCACATTTTCAGTGTTCTCATCTCATTGTCAAATAAGAAATTTTTAGATGTCTTCTCCTGTCAATAGAAGGTGTTAATCGTCAGCTTAAAACTAACAGCTGAGACATAAAGATGATCTCTAGACCCTAACTAAAATATATTCTTCCCCATATTTCTTACATTGAACCACTCAGTTTTCTGTGGTTTTACTTTAAATCTTTTCAACCAATTTTCACTTGTATTTTAATTTTGAAATTGAATGTAGGATATTAACCACTGTGTCAAAGAAGTTGTGTTAAAAAGCCATTTTAAAGTCCTTCTCTACATATAGTACTAATGGCAAGATCAGGTCTTGTTTGATTCGTGGGCATTAACACCTTGAGCAAAAAAGAGATTCCAAGTAAAAATGTTTACTCATAAAAATTGTAAAACTGAAATATAACACAGTTTATTTAAATAATTGACTGAAAAAATACACGTCTATCCCCCCCCCAAAAAAGAATTTGTGAAAATAGTTCCTACTGCACAGACAGCAGAGTTTCTAAGAATAGGCCAAAAGACGAGCCAAGTGTATGATTTTGTCTACAAGAAAGAGGGAATCAACTATTTCTTTAATGATAACCATGGTGAAGAGCAAGGACTTAGGTCACATTAATCCTTTCTTACATTGACAAAATCAAGAAGAAGCTGGGAAGTAATCAAGGAGAAGGAGTAGTCAGAAGGGAGGAGTAATTTTAAGTGAAGAATATATTAGCAAAAGTAGAAAAATTATGTTGCAAATGAGTCTGAATATATTGCTTCAATGAATGAGATTGTTCAACCGGAGTATGTGTTAAAAAATACATCCTCCTCCACACATACACTCTTGGGATAACAGTGGCATTGCTCTACGAAATTGTTTGACAAGCCTGCATAATCCTGGACACTTCTTTCTGTTTTTAAACAAATCATCAAGTAGAATCCTTTTGCTTCACTTGTACTTTTCTTCTTTGGTTGGGACACCAACACCGTAAGAGTGAAAACATTAAAGAGAAACTATACGTGTGTGTGTATGTATACATATACCTATATACACACATATACATATACCAAAAAACCAAACCTATTGCCATTGAGTCCATTCCATTTCATAGTGAACCTACAGGACAGAGTAGAACTGCCTTATAGGGTTTCCAAGAAGCAGCTAGTGGATTCAAACTGCCGACCTTCTGGTTAGCAGCCATAGCTCTTAAACAGTGCACCAAGGGCTCCCATATACGTATACATACACACATACACATACATAGTGGGACTCAGCAAGAGCAAAGGGGTAGTGAATGGAGACATGGTTGTGAAACACTTCGTACGGGGATCATGTGGGGAAATTGCTTAGAATAGAACCGAAAGAACACCAACAGTTGTGTCATGTAAAGGCAGAAGATCCTACAGTGCACAGAAAAGAGAAATAAGAGAGACTAGGAGCCTGGTGGCACAGTGGTTAAGAGCTCCGCTGCTAACCAAAAAGAAGGAGGTTCAAACCCTCCAGCTGCTGTGGGAGAAAGATGTGGCAGTCAGCTCCCATAAAGATTACTGCCTTGGAAACCCTATGGAGCAGTTCTACTTTGTCTTATAGGGTCACTATGAGTCAGAATCAACTCAACGGCAATGCAGAATGTCAGAGGAAATCTAGGCAAAGGAAGAAAGTATTCAGAAAGCGAGAGTGGTCCAAAGTGTCTGTGATGTAATTTCAAGGATAAGAATATTCTTTGGAATTAATAAGAAGAGGATCCTGGTGAGAATATCAAACATATACTCAGTGGAAAGTGAGAATGGTCCAAAGTGTCTAAATGTGATGAGATTTAAAGGATAAAAATATCCTTTGGAATTAGTAAGAAGAGGGTCCTGATAAGAATATTAAGCGTAGATAGATTCAGTGGAAACTGAGAATGTTGCCCCTTAAGTGTCTGTGACTCTTTAAAAATGTATGATTAATGGTATTTTTAAAATTAAAGTTAACATCAAAAGAGAAATTACTTGAACCTTGTGACACTAAAAGGGGAGACTATGTGTGTATATATATTTCTATCTATCTATCTATCTATCTATGTGACTCAGGTGGAGGCTATATTCTCATGTAATTTACCCTGGGGTCCTTCTGGAGTCGGTGGTTTAACAATAGAATATTTGGGGGGAGTTGGGACTACAAAAAGACTGAAGTCCCTGGGTGATAAAAATGGTTAAGTGCTTGGCTGCTAACCAAAAGGTTGCTGGGTTCGAGTCCACCCAGCGATGCCTTGAAAGAAAGGTGATGTACTTCTGAAAAATCAGCCATTGAAAACCCTGTGGAGCACAGTTCTACTCTGACACACATGGAGCTGCCACAAAAGGACCACCAGTGAGGAACTAAACCATTTGATAACCTAACATATAGTTCAAGGAGACAAATGTAGAAATTACAAAGCACAAATTACAACAAAATATCCAAACCATAGGAAAAGATGGAAAAATTCCCAATTCTCTTTATCATAACTCTGATAATATTATATTAAAAGCAATGAAGAAAGACAGGAATAAGGAAAAAGAAAGAACACTACAAACCAATGTCACTGATAAATACAGAAGCAGAAATTCTAAATAAAATAGATTATAGAGTCCTGCAGTATAGCAAAAGAATAATATTCTATGACAAAGTAGGGTCTATTCTGGAAATACAAGAATAGTTCAATATTAATAAAGCTATCATTGTAATTCATTATATAAAAATGAAAGTAGAAAATAATATAATCATGGCAATATTTTCTAAAGCTATAACTTACAATATTAAATATGAATGGTTGTTGTTGTTGTTAGGTGCCATTTAGTCAGTTCCGACTCAGAGAGACCCTATGTAAATATGAATACCAAAAACCAAACCTGTTGCTGTCAGTTGATTCCAATTCATAGCAACCCTATAGGATACAGTAGAACTGCCCCATAGGGTTTCCAAGGAGCAGCTGGTGGATTCCAACTGCCAACCTTTTGGTTAACAGCCGAGCTCTTAATTACTATGCCATCAAAACAAAACAAAAAATAACCCAAACCAAACCCGATGCCTTCGAGTAGATTCCAACTCCTAGAGACCCAATACGACAACTCTGCCCCATAGGGTTTCCAAGGACCAGTTGGTAGATTCAAACTGCCAATCTTTTTTGGTTAGCAGCTGAGCTCTTAACCACTACACCACTAGGGCTCCATAAATATGGATAAAAGGAATTAAATTAAAACAGGATAAGCCTACTTAGCCAAAATCAAAGCAAATATCAGTCTAAGTGATGACATTCTAAGACCATTTTCATTAAATTCAGGGGGGGAAAGTAGATACTTACTATTACCATCATTACCTAAATTTCTGGGGAGGTTTTATTGAATGCAATAACCAAGGAAATTTTAGTAATTAATATAAATATCAGAAACAATGAGATACATGATATATTTTGCTGATTATATGATTACATATTACAAAACTAATAGATAGTATTATGCATTTATTGAACAAATTTGGTAAGGGGGCTGGATACAAGGTAAAGACATAAAAATAGTTTTTCCATATTAACAATAACTATCTAAAAATATAAATGGTAAAAATATAGCAGTGTCAAATGAAAATATGAAGTCTTGCTGAAGGGCGTAAAGTAAGATCTGAACAAAAGAAAAGATGTTCTTGAATGAGAAATATCAATTGCCCCCAAATTAATGTAGAAATGCAATGTCTTTCCAATCAAAATCCCAACCGACTTATTTTGGGGAAGCTGAGAAGAGTTAGATAAAATTATCTTAAAGTTTACATGAAAAATAAATTTCCAAAAATAGCAAAGAAAATAATAAATTCTAAGACTATTGAGGAGGGAGTTGCCATACAGTTAGCAGAAATAAAGTCAATATTATCAGAAGTAAATGTATAAAAAAATCAGCGTGAAAAGATGGTTTATACAAAAAATAATGATGGCACATTTGGCCATCTTTACACCTTACTCTATCTTACACCATATGCAGGAAAAAAAATCTCGATTAAATAAAAATAAGGACAAACCAAAAATGATAATATGTAAAGAAAATTTGTATGCTTAATTTAGCAGTTTGGAAGACACTTTAAAATTAAGACAGGATATCCAGAAGCTAAAAAGAAAGAAGAGGATAGACATATTTGATTGATAGTTTTTTTCTAACTATGCAGGTTAAAAGATACCATTAAAAAGTCAATAAGCAAAGCATAGTTTGAGCAAATCTACAACCAGCAAAACTAATAGGCCAATAGAATGAAAATAACAGAAATAGGGGGGGGAAAAAAAAAAACAAAAAAACTACTCGAAAATAGACAAGAAGGGAGAGAGAGAAAGAAAACTTGAACAGATGGGATTAGTAGAAAGCAGATATAAATTGGTAGATTTATGAACATAAAATAAATGCTTCAATTAAAAGACAAAATTGTCAAAGAAAATCAAAACCCAATTATATTCTGCTCTGAAGAGACACACCGTAATTATAACGGCACGTAATATTTAAAAGAAAAAAATCTTAAGACGGTACCCCATGCAAATGCTAACTGAAAGAAAGCTACCGCAGATACACAAGCAGATGAGGTAGAGGTAAGGCAAATGCAATATCAGAGATAAAGAGTGCCATTTCAATGATGAACTTGTCAATTCTAAATTTTTATGCATCGATAATATAGCCTCAAAATAAGTAAAGTAAAATGTAACAGAACTAAAATCAGAAAAAGACAAATCCACAATCATAATGGGAGATTTTAACGTAACTAGCTCAAAAAGAGATAAAACAAGCAAACAGAAATATCAGTAAGGATATATACGATTTGAATGGTAACAAACCTGACTGAATTAATATAAAATACTGTACACAACAACTGAGGAATGCACAACCTTTTCAAGTACACGTAAAACATTTAACAGAAATGAATGTAGACTAGGCCTGAAGTCAAGACAAATTTTAAAGGACTAACATCACAAAAAATACGTTTTCTGACCATCGTGAAATTAAGTTAGAAATCAAAAACAAAAAGATAAAACAAATATTTAGAAACTAAGAAAAACCACTTCTAAATAACCTATATGTCAAAGATTAGAATAAAAAGAATAAAATAATAATGAAAAGACTACATACCAAGGATGTGAGATGCTGCTAACGCTTAACTCAGAGTTGGTGTTCTCAAACATTAGCATGCATTAAAATCACCTGGAGGGCTATTAAACCTAGGTTGCTAGGCTCCACCCCTAGAGCTTCTGAGATAGGGCTTGAGAATTTGCATTTCTAACAAGTTCTCAGGTGATGCTAATGCTGCTGGTTCAGGGACCACACTTTATACTAAGATTCTATGAATAACTTATGACAATACATTTGAAAATCAAATGAAAATAATAATTTTTGGAAAAGCATAATTCACTGAAATTGGCACGAGGGGAAATGCAAAATTTGAATAGTTCTATATCTATTTATAAATTTGAATCCTTAATTAAGAAACTTTACACACAAAGTACCCTTCAGGTCAAAATACTTTACCAGGGAATTCTTTCAGGTACTTAAGGAAAAAATTACACCAATCCTATACAAACTCTTCCAGAGAATGGGAAGGAAAGAAACTGTCTGACGTCTTTGACAGTTGAGACCACCATAATATTAAATCAAAATTTTATAAGAATGAGCAAAAAATGTATTCCCATAACTTCATGAACACAGACCCCAAAATCCTAAAAAATAACATAAAATAAAACATGTAAACAAACGGCATCCGTCACTATGAAAGAGAGAGAGAAGTGGAGTCCCTGATGGCATCACTGAGCAGCTGCACCACCCTTGGCTTGTCTACCTGGGGACTTCTTGATAAGTGAGAAAATTAAACACCTTCCCATTTAGCCAGTCTTAGTTAGGTTTGCTATTTTATGCAGCTAATTGATGTGTTAACTGATACTACTCTATTAAATACAAACACTTCAATCTAAGCATCTAACTACTTCCTCCTCTACTTCCAGTACTCCAACTCCAACAATTGTTCATCCTAACATTGAATCCAATCCATTAACTGGGTCACCTTTTCACTGCCCACTCAGGCCTTACTTCCCTCCCTTCCTAGCTTTTCCCATTGTCTACCACTATTGTTGTTCTTTTCTATATAATCTCAACTCTTTTGACATCCATCCTCCATTACATTGTCTGAAAAACCCCACTTCTAGTTAGGTTACATCTTTGCATATGTCATGATGACCAAGCACTTGTGCTAGAAGTAGAAACAGCAGCAGCTCTGCCATTGTCTTTCTTGCTTGTTCTGGCATTATTAATTTTCTTCAATCCATGGTTTCTTTGCAAGAATCTTTTACAACTATTTGTCAAGTTTTGGGAAGCTTAGTGTCATTACATCCAGATACTATAATCCATAAATCGACTTCACTAGGCACAGGTAAACTGCGATACACTGTCAATCACCTCTGTGTTGTGAAATTTCTGCTTTTCCTTCAAGATATGTTACAAAATGTACACTATATTTATTATAAACATTACATCTGATATTTATATATAACAAACATTAGACTAATCTCTTTTTCATACTCCATTGGTTCATCTAACACATCCATTTTGAAAAACACCATTCTAGGCAGTGTCAATATTCATCTGAAGGAAGCATCCAATACCATGTTCCTTCAGTTTCTCAATGTTCTCTCATTTCAGTTAGACTCTTTTGTTATCATTCACACTTCATCGCCAACCTCAAGCATTGGTGCTTCTAGATTGCTTGCTCAACTACTCTTTAAAACCTAATCTTCTATTTCATGGAGATATCCACCAGTCTATTGACTCCCCTTATTATCCTTATAAGGAGACCTGGTAGTGCAATGGCTAAGCACTTGGCTGCTAAAGTAGAGGACAGTGGTTCGAACCCACCAGTGGCTCCAGGAGAAAAGACTTGGCAATTTGTTCTCATAAAGATTACAGCCTTGGGAACCCTATGGAGCAGTTTTACTCTGTCACATAGGGCCACTATGAATCAGAATTGGCTCAATGGCACACAACAACATTATCCTTACACTTCAGCTCTTTCCTGTCTTCACTTGCTTCCTAGTGCAGTATAAAAGAGGCCACAAAGTATATTGGTTAAAGTCCAGGATTCTAGAGTCGGACAGACCTGGCTGTGTAACGCAGAGTGGGTTACTTTTTCTTTTTAAGTCTCAGTCTTCTCAATGTGGAATTTGGGGATGAAAATGAGAGTTGACATAGTTTTCTTGGAAATATTAAATAACGTATACAAAGTGTCATCTGTAAGTCTTGTCATTCTAGAAGGATCAAGTGGTCAACTATATGAAAAGTACTGAATGGTCAAGGTAGATGAAGTCTGAAACTATCCAGTGAATTTAATACAAAGAAGTAAATGTGCTATATTATTATAATCATGAAGCTTGTTGACTTCTTGTTTTTTTTTTTCATCTCTGCCTAGACGCCATAGCTCCCTGTCACATATGAAACATGGAAACATCACCCAAAGGTGACAGTTTTTTTTACTGTTTTCCCTCTTTTCAATCTTGTCATTCCATTGTTGATCCTTGATGCTTCACTAGAACCTGAATATGACTCTTCTGGTTCTTATTGTAGCTCTCCCAGCTTCACAACCGAGGCCTCAATTTGGACACTATCTATGGCCCATCGTTAAAGATACAGAAGTACCGAAAAGGAAAAAATTGGAAATCTGCCTCCAGGGATGCCATTGGTATATATTATTTTTAGGATAAAAGAATTTGGTTCAGAAAATAATGAATGTGTGGTGGAAAACCAAGTTTTAAGGCTTGAAAATACTTCTCCATCTCTACTTGATAATCAGGCAAACATCAGCTTGACAACAAAACATGCTCTACAGTCATCCCTACCAGAGCCCTTGATATCTTGGGTTCAAGTCATCTGTGACTGGCTAAATACCTTTTTTATTTATTTTTTATTGTGCTTTAGGTGAAGTTTTACAAAGCAAATTGTTCTCACTAAACAATTAATACACATATTGTTTTGTGACATTGATTGCCAACCCCATGACTTGGAAACACTCTCCCCTTCTCAACATTGGGTTCCCCATTACCAGCTTTCCTGTCCCCTCCTTGCCTTCTCATCCTTGCCCCTGGGTTGGAGTGCCTCTTTAGTCTCATTTTATTTTATAGGCATGTCTAATCTTTGGCTGAAGGGTGAACCTCAGGAGTGACTTCAGTACTGAGTTAAAATGTGTCCAGGGGCCATACTCTCAGGGTTTCTCCAGTCTCTGTCAGACCAGTAAGTCTGGTCTTTTTTTGTGAGTTTGAATTTTGGTCTACATTTATCGCCAGCTCTGTCCAGGACCCTCTGTTTTGATCCCTGTTAGAGCAGTTGGTTGTGGTAGCCGGGCACCATCTAGTTGTGCTGGACTCAGTCTGGTGGAGACTGTGGTAGTAGTGGTCCATTAGTCCTTTGAACTAATCTTTCCCTTGTGTCTTTGGTTTTGTTCATTCTCCTTTGCTCCAGACAGTGTGGGACCAGTGGAGTATCTTAGATGGCCACTTACAAGCTTATAAGACCCCAGACACTACCCACCAAAGTAGGATGTAGAACATTTTCTTTATAAACTATAGTCTAAACACTTTTTAAGGACAAAATTTCACTCGTCTTTTTTGGTTAATTTGTGCACTCCAGGTTTGGTTCTGAATGCATGGTCTTGCTGAAAATTTAGGTGTATTTGGCTTAAGCTGTCACTTTGAGTAAAATAGTCTTTCTCATACATTTCCTTGTGAAGACTTTATAGCTATAAACTACAGAAGTGAGAAGTTGAAGCAGTAACTTCCAAAGCAAACAGGAAAGTTTCTTCATCAGCTACTTTCATTGCTCTGATTTACAGGCAATTTTTTTTCCCTTTCCTCCTGCCTAACATTGTTTCCCCACAATTGGTCAAACCTTGTAAGTCAAGTAGCATTTCTGTGAAACCAGTCATTCTTTCCAAAATTCTGGAGATGAGCTAAAACTAATGAAAGCTAAACCTGTGCATAAAAGGCAATGACTTAACTCTGGTACATAAAATACCAATCTTTGAAGTTTAACGGAAACTTTATATTTTATATTACTGGAGCCCAGAATAGAATTCTGACCATTTAAATTGGACATCTAGGAGTCTATTAGAGATTAATTTACACTGGAAGCATAGGACATTGAATTTTATGAACTTTGAAGCCAGGAAAATGTCCTTAGTATTTATAGGTTGGAGAAATAATAAGTAAAAACAGTAATAAAGGGAAATATTCTGTTTATGCTTTCTTTGGGATTATATATAGGGTTACATTTTGATAGTCTGCCCAGAATTTCAAACCCTTGGATGTATACATTAAAGGTGCTCCATGCATGCCTTCTCTTTTGTCTCTGTTACTTCAGACACCCAACTTTCTTCATTCTCAGGCAAAGCTGAATACCATAATTTCTTGTCTGGAACACGCATATTAAGTCAGCATGGCCAGGCCTGAATTGGGAATCTTCATGCTCTCTCAGCTCTTCATGGTTTCTCAATGCCAAATGGATCTCACCACTGCTGCTGCTTGAAAAGACAACAGCTAATGCTGAACTCAGATTGTCCTTGTGAAATGTAGGATGTGGTGTAGGGGAGACCTGGAATGGACAATTTCTACCAACCCGTACAATATGGGCAGCCATTTTCATTCAGCTCCTTGCAATTCAAGTTCTCCACCTCCTGCTTAAGTTTTAGACTCTAGTCTGTATACCACATATTTTAAGAGCTTGGCCAGTGCTGAACAAAACTGGAATACTGTGCTCTGTGGACTGTTTATACTCAGCTTGTTTATTCATTGCAGTATTGTACTGGCTTTAGAACATGCAACATATTTGACACGTCCTGAGCTTGTTCTCTGCAATGAGTCCGAATGCCCTTAAATCCTCCAGTGGCACAAATTACAACAAGAAGTACCTAACAAGAGAGGAGAAATGAGCATAAATTCCAACCAAGCAGCCCCTGTATCATATGCAAGAAAGGCCAACATGTTATTATTCAAGAATTACAAAAGACAAAAGAAATTCTTTTAACAATTTTGTTAGCGGGATCAGAGTTTAAACTTACATGTCTGCAAGGGTGTGTTAAGGAAATATTCGAGTTAAAAAGGAAGAAATCTTGGTAGAAAAAGAACTTGACTACATGTAAAGAGACCAGAATAACATCAACTGACCACCTAAATTATTTTGCTAAGCTACATATCCTCTGTAGATCTTCATTCATTTAGCTTTAAAATTAAGCAGTTGAACTTATGTGAGTCTTGGTCACAGGACAAAAGCCTAGTGGTAGCGACGGGGGCATGGTAAGCAGCTAGGGGTTGTTGTCAGGATTGGACAGAACCAAGCACTGTATCAGACTTGGTGAGCAGGGCATGGTCATAGCGAAAACCTTAATAAATTTGTGAAGTCCAGAGTAGGAGGCAGGGATAAAAAATAGGGTAAGGAATATTGAAGCTTAAGACCAGGACATAAAGTGGGACAAGGTATTATATATGAAATATGGGCCAAGGAAGATTATTCAAGATGTATCCTTTGAATGATAAATAGGGCCCAGAGAGCCCCTTCCAGGTGGTAACTTTGGCAGTATTGCATCAGCGTAAAG
Source organism: Trichechus manatus latirostris (assembly GCF_000243295.1). Classification (NCBI taxonomy): domain Eukaryota; kingdom Metazoa; phylum Chordata; class Mammalia; order Sirenia; family Trichechidae; genus Trichechus; species Trichechus manatus. The sequence continues at coordinate 675,449 of NW_004444256.1, forward strand.
GAGAAGTGAATCAGAATTTATGCTGATGGAGCATTGTTTTCCGTTGCCCTGGAGTCAATTCCGATCCATGGTGAACAAAATGTTGCCCAGTCCAGCGACATTCCCATGATCGCCAGCATCTTCTAATCCACTGCTGCAGCCACTGTATCAATTCATCTCACAGAGAGCCTCTCTTGTTTTCATTGGCCCTCTATTCCACCAAACATGGCGCCCTCCTCCAGCGATTGATGATATTCCCCGATGATGTGTCCAAAGCAAGGGAGTCAGACAATTTTCTATTGTGATCCATACGTTTTCATTGGCTAATTTTTGGAAGTAGATCATCAGTAGATTTTTTTTTTTTAGAAGTAGATTCTTCGTAGTCTTTCTTGGTCTGAAAGAAACCTGTCTTCTAAGCATGACCCTGGTAGTACTTAAAATACCAGTGGCGTAGCTTCCAGCATCATAGCAACGCGTAAGCTATCACAATCCAACAAGCTGACAGATGGGTAGTGGTCGTGGAACATAGAAATCTATATTTTTATAGTAGTACTTCAGGTGATTCTTATAAACACTAAAGTTTGGGATATACTGTACTAGAGTAAAAAGACTTAAAACAGCCATTTCCAAACATTTTTCTGTTTAAGAGATTTACCTCTCTGTATCTTTTCTTTTTGCTAAACCATGAATGAGATCTGATTAGCAAGAAGGACAAACATCTTCCAGGGCCAAGGGCCATTTCTACTTTCTATTATTTTTTTATTAAGCTTAGGAGTGCCAGCGTTCTACTCAAAAATCTGTTCCCAATCAGCACTCTGAATTACAAATATGTTAGCTAAATGGAGGATCCATATACATATCTAGCATCATTACATTAGTGTGAAGTCATTTCTTACCATTTTTCACCAGCCCGTATATTGGGCAGTAGGGCTTTGTGATTATTAAGGTTGTATGTCACCTTGGCTGAGCCATGATTCTCAGTGGTTTGGCAGTTATGATGTAGTTTGGCAGTTGTATAATGATGTAATCGCCTCCATGATGAGATCTGATATAATGTGATCACCTTGATGATGGGATCTGCTGTGAGTAGCCAATCAGTTGAAAAGGAGTTTCCTTGGGGGTGTGGCCTGCATCCAATATAGGTGGATTTTCTGGCAAGGCTTTCAGGCTTTTGCTCGCTCTGGATCCTGCAGCTGGCTCTTGTTCATCTGTCCTCCAGCTCTTGGGACTTGAGCTATCAGCTTATCTGCTGATGTTGGGATTTGTCAGCCTCTCCAGTCTGTGAGCCAGCAGCCTGTTGTCTGACCTGCCACTCTTGGGTTCACCAGCCCTTGCAGCAGAAGCCTCCAGCCTGACCCATAGACTTGGGACCATCCAGCCTTTACAATCTCTATCTCTTTTTGTGTGTGTGTGTGTGTGTATATATATACATATAGATACTTCAGTGGTTTTGCTTCTCTAGAGAACCCAGCCTAAGACAGGCTCCTAGTAAGGAGTCCTGACAATGGTTAAGTGCTCGGCTACTAACTGAAAGGTTGCCAGTTCAAACCCATTCAGAGACTTCGCAGGATGGAAGACCTGACAATCTGCTTCTGTAAAGATTACAGCCAAGAAAATGCTATGGGGCAGTTCTACTCAGTCACTTGATCACTATGAGTAGAAAACTGACTCAATAGCACCTAATGACAACAACAAGACTCCTAATGAGGCAGGTGGAAAAGGAACTTCTAGGGAAAACTTCCATCTACTTTTTGTTTCTTATGGGCTGCTCTGCCTTACCACTTTGCTTGTTATTGTATTGAAGAACAGAAGAACCACTACATCTGCCCTCATCTGCTTTTGTTTCTCTCCATGCATTTCTCCACAGACATATCCACTGGAATATGTATGTTTTACCTTCCTAAACACTCACAAAGCATGATGAAGTGTGCTATTCTTGTTTCAGGCTGGGTTTTATCACAAAATTTATTGCCTTTTCAAGAGATGCTGAGTTGCTCCTAGGTCCTTGACTATTAAGTTTACCAGACTATACTTCCACTAAAAACCAGGTTTGGAAAGCATTCATTCTTCTGGATATTAGAGTCCTATGTAATTCTGATTCCTTTAAATTCTAGAGTATTACTGAAGGATGGCACGCATTTTCTTGCAAGTAGGGCCTCTTCCTATTTAATTTTGCTGTTTCTTCTTTAATCACTGGATTTATTATTCAAAGTTCATTATATTTCTATAATACAAGTCGAATTATCACAAAATTCACATCTATGCTTATCTTAATTCTGAGTTCTTTCCCAGGTCTTAGTACACGATAGGGTAAAGAGGACTCTGGACTAGGAATCCTAATACCTAAGTTCTAGCATGAAATCCAAGGCTTCCACAGATATCCAGGCAGGCCAGACATGCCCAACATCATAGAGAGTCCCTTAGTTGTGCAATCCAGTGGATTCAGGGGCCCTCCCTGACTCTGTGACCTATTAGCCCAAGATATACGACAACACAAAGGCACTGTTCTAATTGCTGCCAACGCTTCAAAAGTGCAACTGTGAAAGCATTTCATAAATTGCAATGTTCTATATAAAAGAATGGAGACTTTAACCTTTGGTAAATTTCAATTCAGAGCATTTACAATTAGATATATAATATTTCTACTATGTTTTTCTTCTAAAACCGTCACTGTATTTGCTAACATTTAAATTCAGTATCTAAGCTCAATCAATAGATGTGGGTGTGTTTAAGACCCCTGAGTCATCTAATACCTAAGTGCTCTGAACAGGTGTCTGCTAAGAAATATATAATCCATTTAGTGGAGCCTGTAATACTTGTTTTGTTTTCACAGATGGTGTTGGATTATTAAAGTGGAAACATGCCAAGAAAAATTTAAAGTACCTTTTCATTTAAGATAGAGACACCTGTACTAAGTTGGACTTTGCATTATTTAAAGCTATAATAACTTAACTCAGCTCTAATCCTCTCAAAGCCAAGTCAGACCAAATCTATTATTTCCTATATCTCCGAAATTTCAGTTATCCTGATACTAACTCTTGGCTTATACAAAAAAATTCTGGAAGGAAAACATGTCATTCACCTTCAAAGTGTTTAATTTGTAGCCACATCCTTTCTTTTCAGAGGGCAGGTAGTGGACACCAGTGGGCTGAAACAGAGTTAGGAAAAACAAATAATGCTAAATCTTCTACGGACTGTTTGACCATGTGGGAAGGCATTTACTCACTTCATCTCAGTTTGCTTATCTGTTAAGTAAGGTAATAAACTTGCTTCACATGACTAAGTTTTTTCAAGTGAAGAAAGGAAAAAGTAGTTAAAGTAATATAGTTCAGGATTTGTTTGGTTTTTAGTTTTGTTTGTTTGAGAAAGGATATAAATCGAGGTATTATAATAATTTACCTAATCACATGTGATTTCTACTATTGGTCTTTTAGTTAATAGAAGTGGCAGTGTGTGATAGAATAGAAAGATTTGGTGTCAGACAGTGAATCTCAGCTCTTTCACTTAGCTCTATGAACATGCATAGCTTTGGCTGCCCAGAATCTAAACTGCCTTTGTATTTCTAGAGAATTCTCCACCATATGCATTTTGATGAACCTATCTTCGACTGTGGAACCTGAAAATGCCAAAACCCCACTCCTCTACCCACCTTTCACTCCCAGCACCTAGGATGTTGGCACAGGATCTAGGCTTCTCCAAACAGATGCTTCCAGACCTGAGACTCTGAATTTGGACCGAGTGAAACAAATAAGCAACGGGAGAGCAGAATTCATTTTGTTAATGGGAATTTCAAGGGTCCTACTATTTTGGGAAGTGGGGAGGGGAATGGGAGCTCCAGGTGTATCATTTGTGTATTCCTACTAAATGACCCTTCCTATATTGGTCAAGATGCTGATCTGGGGATTTTGATAGATGATATCTACCTCAACTTTATACTGAGGAACTAGAAAAATATCCAGGAGATAGATTTAGGGTTTGATATTTCATATCAAAATTCCATTTATCACCTGACCATCAAAACTCTCACTCAGACAAATGGACTCAGTGGTGTTCTAGGGTCTTAGCAATTAGTTTTACCTCAGCTAGCATCAGTAAAGTTCCAAAAGATTTGTGCATTTTCTAAGCTTTCCTGATATATGGGGGGAGACCCCGGGTGGTGCCAACAGTTAAGCATTTGACTAATAGTTGAGAGGTTGGCAGTTCAAACCCACCCAGAGGAGCCTCCAGAAACAGGTCTGGCAATCTGCTTCTGAAAGGTCACAACCTTGAAGACCCTATGGAGCAGCTCTACTCTGCACACATGGGGTCACCATGAGTCGGAATCTACTTGAAGGGAATTGACAACAAGTTTATGGGGAAAGCTAGAGGAAATATTTATACTAAGGACTTGTGGCAATATTCTAGATCCTCCTCTGATGTATATTTTCCCCCCTGCAAGTGATACTGGATCAATCAAGTTGCAGTAATTTTCCTCTCACCATGAGAATCTTTTCCAGGCAAACCGACTTACCAGAAACTACTTTAAATTTACCCCTAAGGAAAAGTAAACGTTTCTAATGTGCTGAAAGTTGATTGTCTAGAATAGATTAAAATCTGAAGCATATGCAAATTCTAAATAAGTGAATGTCACTTAATTAGAAGATACTAAATCTGTCATTTTTATTACCAAAAACTCACTTTGAGGTACAGGCTGCTTCAGACCAATTCCGTAGTTACAGAGACAACAAACAGTATACTTAGTAAATGATAGCCTAGAATTTGGGACTTGTGGCTTTTTTAATTTAGAATATACTGACCAGGAAAAAAAAAAAAAAAACTTAAGTTCCCAAAACTAAGAAGACATTTTTATTTCTTCATTAGCATATTTAATAAGTGTCTGGTTTCAGAATCAATTTCACTCTTTGGATGTATAATCGTGCACCACATAACGTCCATTTGGGCAATGCCCTATTACGTATACATCTGTGGTCCCATAAAGTTTTAACAGACTTCAGAAATCCCAATTGCAGAATAGGACATAGTGACACAACCGGACATAGCAAAGGCAGCAACTTCCTGCATGCAACACGTGTATCGCATGTCTCTTGTATACAAAGCGATTGAGCTGCCAGACATATAATGGTACAATACATATAGAACTTATAATACATATATCTTGATAGTCATAATAAACACATATGTTACTGGCTTATGTATGTATTGTACTTTCTATCATTATCTTAATGTGAAGTTTCCCTAGTTACAAATAAAAAATTTACCGTATCAAAGTGTATGCTTCAACCCGCAGGCAGCAGCATCAAGTCTCATGCATTGCCCTTCTCTTGAGTGTTGTAGTGTGTGATGGTTAAGATTGTGTGTCAACTTGGCTGGGCCATGATTCTCCGTGTTTAAATGTAATCACTCCCATGATTGAATATACTGTGAGTAGCCAATCAGATGAAAGGGAGTCTCCTTGGGAGTGTGGCCTGCATTTGTATATAAGCAGACCTTCTGGCTTTTTGCGCTCTCTGGATCCTGCGGCTGCTTCTCGTCGTCTCATCTCCCGTTCTTGGGACTTGAGCTGTCAGCTTATCTGCCAAACCTGGGATTCGTCGATCTTCACAGCCAGTGAGTGGGAGCCCTGCTCTCCGACCTTCTGATCTTGGGCTTGCCAGCTTCTGCAGCTGTGTGACTTGGGAGAGGCCTCTACCCTGATCCACGGACTTGGGACGTTCTAGCCTCTACAATCACCTGAGCTGTTTCCTTGATATAATCTCCCTCTCTTTATATATTTATACACTTTACTGGTTTTGCTTCTCTAGAGAACCCAGCCTAAGACATAGTGTTTCTCTCTGTTTAATTTTCTTTCGGAAATATTACTGTGAAGCGCACCACGACTCCTAAATGCAACAAAACCAGTAGTAGTGATAGCAGCAGCAAGCGGCAAAGGAGACGTATCAATTTGGAAGTGAAACAAACGTTATTAAAACACGAAGGTGGAAAATCAGTGAGTGCCATTGCTCGTGATTTAGGCATGTTTGCAAAACGTTCAAATCACATAAGGTACTATTTCACAGAACATATCGTTAAGCAAGGCATAACTGCAATGTATTTTTATACAAATAATGCACGCCTTCTACATTTGTTTGTCAACTGCGCCCTCCTCCCTCGCGGTATTTTAGTAAGCACACTATGCTAATTTTTTTACAGAAACATGTAAAAAAAATGGCATAGTAGCCCTTATGGAAATACCTCGTGGGGGGAGGATGCAGTTGGCAAACAAATGTAGATGGCACGCATTATTTGTGTGAAAATACAGTATATATTTCAAAGAAAAATATTTAAAATGGGTAATACCACTACAAAATATACTGCATCTGCATTCATATTTAAGAAGTTGTTTTTTGTTTTTTAATTTAAAAATTATTTAAAAGAATTTTAACAATTAGGGCTTATAAAGAAACCATGATAATTAAGACAGTGGTTGGCACAGTGAAAGACAAATGACCAACGGAGCAGAATACAGAAGCCAAGAAACAGAACAACTCAAGTATGAAAATTTGGTATATGCAGAGGTGGGAAAATGAGGGATTGTTTAATAAATGGAAAAGAAAAACAAAAAAAGAAAGTTACCCATTATGGAAAAAGATCAACTTTGATTTCTATCTCATACAATAACAATAATAATAAATCAGCTCTAAATGGAATAAAGATTTAAAGTATCAAAAACAAAAAATTTAAAACTCCTAGAAGAAAATATAGATGACTATCTTGAGACCTTGAAGTAGAGAAAGATTCCTTAAACAATTCACAAAAACCAAAAGCAAAGAAAAGTAAATTTGACTGTACTAAAATTAAGAACTTTTATTCATCCAAAATACCTTAAAGAAAGGAAGGGGAAGAGTTATAATCCAGGAGAAGACATTTGCAACATTTGCAAGAACAAAAGATTAGTATAAAGAATATAACTTAAAAACCTTTAAAAAAGCAGAAACAGCTGTATGGAAAAGTGAGATAGAGACATTTAACTGAAGAGGAAATTCATAGAGATA
>NW_004444256.1:683731-685013 GCF_000243295.1 Trichechus manatus latirostris
CACGTATACTTAGAAAGCTTTAGCGATTAGATCGTGCTGTATTTTTCTTCCCCAAAGCTTTTAAGATATTTATCATCTTTCTTTAACAAGCAGTGAAATACTGCTTCTCCTTTTGACGGCAAAGAAAAGGGGTCTATAATACGATTTACTTTATTGCTCTTGAGAAATAATTCTTATAAAGGCACAAGATGAAGAAAAACATTTTAAAGAAATTATAATTTCAAATTTGGACTCTGTCAGGCAAGCTCTTTATTCACAAATTACCTGCATGTTTGAAGACTCAGTAATTTGCAGATGTCTCTCAATTACCTCAACACAGAAGATAAAGTACGTGTCAACCTATGTTTTACAACTTTAATAGCTTACTTCCATCATCTTGGTTTTGCTTACGTATTTTGAAGAATTCTTCATCTTTTTGCATATTCATGAGTTGTGACAGACAAAGACATGAGATTATTGAGAATTTTTCACAACATTTTACTTACAGGAAACATTTTCACTTATAAATTAAAAAAATATGCATAATAATAAAGTGCATAAACCTGTGAGCCTTTCTTCTTTAAACTTTGCAGGTATTTCATTAAAATTCCCACAATTTTCTGACTCTGTTCCAGGCTAGTGTACATGTTTTATTGTAATTTGCTATAGATAAATTTTTACACATTTATATAAGTTACTCCCAGTCACGTTTCCTACTTTAATGAAATCTTGGCGCTTCATTTAAATTAGGATACATTTTGACATTTTCAGTGGCCTCCATATACACTTAAATGTTTCTTTCCCCATACAATTTTCTCATAATATATTATTATATAAGCTGAGGGAAAACCAGTTTCATTTACTATGTTTGATGATATTTTGTACTTTTTTATTTAGTATTGAATGTATTCACCTTTGTAGTATTCTACTTGTAATTTGTATGTTGAACTATTCCTTCTTCATCTTTCATTCTAATTTAATCAATTGACCAATTGATCAATTAATTCAACAAACATTTATATAGGCCCCGCTCTGTTTGGGGCACTGTTTTAGGTGGCAAGAATACAACACTTAACAAAGTAGATAAAATTCCTGCCCTCATAGAGTCATCATGTCCTCTTAATATTAATAATTTTTTGTTAAGAAATGCAGAGGCGGGGCCAAGATGGCAGAGTAGTGAGACACTTCCTATGGTCCCTCTTACAACAAAGACCCGAGAATACAAGTGAATCAATTATATATGACAATCTAAGAGCCCTGAACATCAAAGACAAAGTCGAGGAATTGGACTGAGTGGCGGGGG
>NW_004444256.1:687276-688253 GCF_000243295.1 Trichechus manatus latirostris
AATAACATCAGATAATAACCCATGACTAGAACACAGGACAGAACAACCAGATATCAACACAGCTAGAGAAGTCACAAAAACAAATCAAAGCTAAAACACCAAAAACAGGGAAACAGAGACATCAATATGTAAAAGATAACAACACCAAAACAAAAAAGAGGGACTAAAAAATGTACTCATAGATCTTTTATATGGAGAGAAAGTAAAGGCTATATCAAGAAGTAAAAGATTGGTTTAAACTTAGAAAAACATAAGTAAATATTAAGGTAACCACTAAGGAAACTAGCAAACCTACACATCAAAATAAAAAACAAGAAAAACATAAAGACTCAGCAAATACAAAATCAACAATGAAAAAAGAATACATAAAGGAAAATGACTCAGCACAGAAAATTAAGTGGAACACAGAAACTGCCAACAACACACACAAAAAAAGATATCAAAATGAGCACTGAACTCATACCTATCAATAATTATGCTGAATGTAAATGGACTAAATGCACCAATAAAGAGTCAGAGGGTAGCAGAACGGATATAAAAGAACAAGATCCATCTATATGCTGCCAACAAGAGACACACCTTAGACTTGAAGACACAAACAAACTAAAACTCAAAGGATAGAAAAAATATATCAAGCAAATAACAATCAAAAAAGAGCAGGAGTGGCATTATTAATCTCTGACAAAATAGACTTTAAAACAAAATCTACCACAAAATATAAGGGAGGGCACAATGTAATGATTAAAGTGTCAATACACAAGGAAGATATAATTATAATAAATATTTACGCATCCAACAACAGGGCTCCAAAATACATAAAACAAACTCTAATGGCATTGAAAAGAGAAATAGATAGCTCCACAATAATAGTAGGAGACTTCAACACACCACTTTCAGTGAAGGACAGAAATCCAGAAAGAAGCTCAATAAAGATACGGAAGATCAAAATGCCACAATCAACCAACTTGGTCTTATAG
>NW_004444256.1:711013-731110 GCF_000243295.1 Trichechus manatus latirostris
AATTGTATAAATATCTATATAGAGAGAGATTATATCAAGGAAACAGCTCACGTGATTGTAGAGGCTAGAATGTCCCAAGTCCGTGGATCAGGGTAGAGGCCTCTCCCAAGTCACACGGCTGCAGAAGCTGGCAAGCCCAAGGTCTGAAGGTTGGAGAGCAGGGCTCCCACTCACAGGCTGTGCAGATCAACGAATCCCAGGTTCGGCAGATAAGCTAACAACTCAGGTCCCAAGAACAAGAGATGAGACAACAGCCACAGGATCCAGAGAGAGAAAAAGCCAGAACGTCTGCTTATATACAGATGCAGACCACACCCACAAGGAGACTCCCTTTCATCTGGCTGGCTACTCACAGTATATTCAATCATGGGAGTGATTACATTAAAACACTGAGAATCATGGCCCAGCCAAGTTGACACACAATCTTAACCATCACACCTTCTGTGAGTCACTCCTATGGGGGCATTGTAGTTGATGCCTCAATATTATTCCGACCCCAAATGATTGGCTTAAATAAAGATAATTTCATCCTTCTGTTCTATATGGGTTCAGGAATGTTGTATGACACAACTCCAGCTAAATTTGATTCTTCTATTATCTTACAAGGTTGACATCTTTTACAAAACTTCAATGGTAAGAAATCTATCACATTCATGTCTGTCATATCTGTAACTGTTATATAAAGCTACAATCATATATGTAATTATTCACATAGTAGGCACTGACATTTAGTAGGCAGAATCATATTTGTATAAGTCATATAGTAATCTGTCATATAGAAGGCACAATCATATATACTACAGTCATATAGCAGGCACTTAAACATTAACAAAATAAACTCACATTTTAATAACAGAATTTATATAATAATTCATATAAATATATGAGTTGATTTTCATGTTCTTCAACATAATGCACTTTTGCCACACTACTATAGTTGCTGTTTTCTTTTAGTGACTTTACCCAATATTTTCATAGTCTTGACACTATTTGGGGTAATATCATTTCATTTTTCAGGCAGCCCAGTGCTCAAAAAGATCTCCTCCATCATATATATTTATAGTGTTCTCTGATTTCTTGAGATTCTATAGCTAAATCAGATTTTGTCGTGTTTACTTCAGTTTATTCTTAAAACATCTGATTTGACACTGTATTTTGCCACATTACAGTTATGGGGAATTCTACCTACTTCAGTGCTTACCTAGTACAGTGGTATTGCTCTTCACTCATTTTTTCAAAAAATAGTTTTTTGAGTACCCACTACTTACTTGCTAGACATTATCAGCATATATAGATGACATTTTGGTTCCTGAATTTCTTACAGTATAAAAGATGAGAGATAAAGAAGATCTAAATAAATGGAAGAACATTCTGTGTTCATGAATTGGAAAGCTTAATATAGTTAAGATGTCAATACTACCCAAAGCAATCTATAAATTCAATGCAATCCCCATCAAAATTCCAACAGCCCTCTTTACAGAAATAGAAAATCCAATCCTTAAATTTATATGGAAGGGCAGGAGACTCAAATAACTAAAGCAATCTTGAAGAAGAATAAATTAGGTGGCCTCACATTTCCTGATTTCAAAACATACTATAAAGCCACTGTAATTAAAACAGCCTGGTACAGGTATAATAGCAGATATATAGACCAATGAAATAGAATTCAGAGTTCAGAAATAAATACATACATTTATGGTTAACTGATTTTTGACAAGAGAGCTAAGTCCATTCAATGGGGAAGGAAGAGTCTCTTCAATAAACGGTGCTGGGAAAATTGGATTTGCACATGTAGAAGAATGAAACAGGATCCACGCTTCATACACAAAAACCAATTCAAAATGGATAAAGGACCTAAATGTGAAAACTAAAACCATAAAATTCTTCGAAGAAAATGTAACGGCAAGCCCGTGGGTCCTAGCTTTTAACAATGCATTATCAGGCTTGACAACAAAAGCACAAATAATAAAAGGAAAATAGATAAGTGGGACATTATAAAAATTAACTACTTTTGTTCATCAAAGGATTTTATCAACAATGTGAAGAGACAACCTACAGATTAGGAGAAAATTTTTGAGAACCATATACCTGATAAGGGTCTAATATCCAATATATATATATAAAACTTCTACAACTTAACAATAAAAAGACAAACAATCTAATCAAAAAATGGGCAGAGCACTTAAACAGACATTTCACCAAAGAGGATACTCAAATGGCCAACAAGCACATGAAAAGATGCTCAACAACATTAGCCATTCCAAAAAAAACTAAACTTTTGCCATCGAGTCAATTCTGACTCATAGCAACCCTATAGGATGGAGTAGAACTGCCCCACAGTGTTTCCAAAGAGCAGCTGGTGCATTTGAACTGCCTACCTTTTGGTTAGCAGTCGAACGCTTAACCACTGCACCACCAGGGCTCGATTAGCCATTAGGGAGATGCAAATCAAAACTACAATGAGATGCCACCTCACCCCTATTAGAATGACAATTATTTAAAAGAAAGAAAGAAAATTAAAAAATAGGTGTTGGTAAGGATGTGGAGAAGCTGGAACCCTTATCCATTGCTAGTGGGAATGTATAATGGTACAACCACTGTGGAAAACAGTTCAAGGGGCTCCTCAAAAAGTTGAACATAGAACTACCATATGGCCCAGCAATCCCAATCCTAGGTATATACCCAGACAAAGTGAAAGCAGGAATGCAAATAGAAACCTGTATACCAGCGTTCACTGCAGTACTTTTCACAGTAGTCAAAAGGTAAAAACAACCAAAATGCCCATCAGCAGATAAATAAACAAAAGGCGGTATATACGCAAAATGGAATACTACTCATAAAGAGAAATGAAGCCCTGATGTGTGCCACAACATGGACGAACCTTGGAAATATCATACTGAGCAAATAAGTCAGTCACAAAAGAACAAATATTGTTTGCTGTTACTATTATGAAACAAGAAAACATATAGAAACCAAAAATATTAGTGGTTAGCAGAGGTTTTGCCGAGGGAGCAATGAGTATATGTTAAGGGTGGTAGAATGATTCGGAAAAGGATAGCAAGAATGGTTGCACAAATTGAATAAGGTAATCAGTGTTACTGAATCGTATATGTAGAAATTGTTGAGATGGTGTATGTTTTGTTATGTATATTTTCACCACGTTAAAATTTTAAAAAAAAAAAAAGATGTGGGAGAAAAAACAGTTTCCCATTACCAAAATTACATAAACTTTGGAGTTCAACATTAAAAAATACAGTTGCCATGGAGTCTCCTATTCATGGTGACCCAACTCATGGTGACCAAACTCATGGAGACCCCATGCGTGTCAGAGTTGAACTGTTCTCAACAGGGTTTCCAATGACTGATTTTTCACAAGTGGATTGATAGGCCTTTCTTCCAGGGTGCCTCTGGCTGGACTCGAACCTTCAAGCTTTCAGTTAGCAGCCGATCACATTAACAGTTTGCACCAACCAGAGTTACCTAAAATGAAACCTTGGTTTTAACTTTCTAATCACCAGACCTTGGGCAAGTTAAATCATATCTGTGAGATTCTCAGTTTCTCTTTCTGTAACTTGGGGTAAATTGCAGGATTATTACAACATCCAATGTCTGTGAAAAGTATTTTGCATTGTGCAGGACCCTTAATAGGGAATCAGTAAGAGGCAACATCATAATGGAAGTATTTACAAGTAGCAGTGGGGCACAAAGAAGAGAATGGTCAAAGGGAGAAAAAGAAGGCTTCATGGAGGAAGTGTCACAAGAGGTTAAACTTGAAGAACGAGTGGAATTTTGGGGCAGACAAAGGAGGAAGGACACTCCAGATGGAGAGCAGCATGAGACGAGGCATAGACACTCGTATAAGTGGAGAGAAGACAGCAGTTTGATCAGGCCAGCATCTATCTATGTTGGCAGACACTAAATTCTAGTACCCTATTGTTGGGTATTCAGATGTTTCACTTTATAGTAAGTAGATAAGGTTTAGGAGTTCCCAGGTGGTGCAGGCAGTTAACATGCTTCCTACTAACCCAAAAGTATGAGGTTCAAGTCCACCCAGAGATGCCTTGGATAAAAGTCCACCCAGAGATGCCTTGGTGATCTCCTTCCAAAAAAATCAGCCATTGAAAATCCTATGGAGCACAGTTCTACTCTAACACAACACGAGGTCACCATGAATCAAAGTCGACTCAATGGCCACTGGTACAGGTTTCGATAAACTTTATAAATAATTCAGGAAATTGACAGTGACATTTGTGTAATGGCCAGGCCTCCAACACAAAGAAAAAGTGGAATGCTACCATCTCCCTCAAGATGTTCCTTCCACTTGGTGTAGAGTTCTGTGACATATTAGCCAATACTCTCTTTAGACTCCTAAAAAAAGTGCTGACTTGTGTGGTTTATTTTTTCTATTTCTTGATCAGTCAGTGTCCAGGCTTGCTTTCTCAATTATTTCCTCCACGCTAACAGCAGAGTGGCCAATAGATCTAAATCATAAATCGACCAAATTTGACCTCTCTGTTTAAAACTCTACTGGTTTCTCATGACTTAACAAAATAAAATCTAAACTTCTGAGCACGGCAAAAATGCCCCCATGACTATTGTCTACATCTCTGTCCAGCCATATAGTTTGTCTTTTCCTGCTTTTGCACTTTGCAGTAAAGAAGCACCATGCTAATTATGGTTCCCTGCACAAACCAGGCTCTATCAAACTTTGTGTGTTTTCTCATCCCTTCCATGCGCCTCAAATACCCTTTTCCCTTTCATTGTCAACCTAACGTTCTTCAAGATGCATTCAGATGTCTTTTCCGTCCCTAATGCCCAGTCTGGACTAAGAGCACCACCCCTACCCTCCATTAGCAGCCTGCGTAAATCACTACCAAAGAAACTCAAGAAGTTGTATCCAAGTTATTTATTGTAATTTCTCCCCAGTAGAAAGGAATTGTGTGAAAGGAAAATCTTGGCTCTTACTCATCGTTAAATAAGCCCAGTACAATGACTGTTACATAGCATCTAATCAGTATGCCTACTGAATAGAAGTTAGCATGGAATTTAAACAATTATTCCAACATAGCAGTTCCCAGAAGGTCATCATTTTATTGATCTATAGCTTCCTGAGATAAAAATATTTCCCACTGAACCAAAAAAGCATAATAAAAGCAACTTCCAGGTCGCTGACTATGTCCTAAGCAAGCTGGCATAGAATGGGTTAAGACTGAACCTTCTGGGTGGTTTTGATTCCATTGGTTATGGTTAAGGGAAAGTATAGAGCAACATGCAACATTAATTTGGTTATAACTAGTTATGCTATCATGAAGCATTTCAACAACCAACATTTCTACAAACATGAAAATCCCTGCCATATGCCAGACCTAGAGGACTGGGGAACTCCGCAAGGCAGATAGTCTTGCTTAGTAACTTCCTTTTCTTCTTATGGTACCATACATTACGGAAAGACAAAATATAGTTAGTTCTAAGATCTTCCTATTGAACATGCGTCTCATTTTCTGCTGAGAAGGCATGACTACAGTGCCTTTATCACAACACGGCCTGTGGTACCGCTGCAATGCTAGGAACTTGTTGATAGATTTGGGTAGTTGCCCATTCAAAAAGTCTCTAAGATTTTGCCAGCAAATACCATACAAAGAAGCTAACGGTTTTGCCCTATGATCAGTTTGGCTGTAAGGGTTCTTTACCTCCATTTTTGCTCCATCTGTGTAAGAGTTGAGCTCCTGTTGCCAAATCAACCTGGTACAATTCAGCCCAATCTCTCTCATCACACAGCTGCTCCCCATTCTTGTCCAATGACTTTCTAGTGAGCTGTGTGCTTAGGGGCCAAGTGCATGACTCTCCTTTGTGTTCAAAGGAAAAAAAACATTAAGTTTTTCTTTTCTGTGTGTGTGTCCTTTACTGCAAGAGAAGAGAATTAAAGCTATTTATTTCTCCCTGCTTTTCTTGCTGGTCTTGTATGTGTGTGAGCATGTGTATATTCAGCATGCACATTTCTGAGAGTAATTAAGGCCACCACCAGTGTCTCCTCCAAGGATCTCCTCACTGAGAAAACAGTGATATCAGAAATGGCATCTACTCTAGAAGCACTGGATATTCATCTATTGAATTGAACTGTAGGCTGATCTACCCTCTTTTTCTCTTAGGATGGAGGAAAGTATGGGAGTAGTATTCCTGAAGGAATCACAGCCTAGTCCTTCCCTCCCTAAATAGGTGGTACTTCAACCTGCAAAGTAGCCAGCCTTGTCTGGATAGCTTCCCACAGAGGTATTCAATATTTTGTGTGTTTGTGTGCCTTTTGCTGTCAAGTCAATTCTGACTCATAGCGACCCTATAGGGCAGAGTAGAATTGCCCTAAAGGGTTTCCAAGGAGTGACAGATAGATTTGAACTGCCTACCTTTTGGTTAGCAGACATAGCTCTTAACCACTGTGCCACCAGGGCTCCATATATATATATGTATGTGTATATATACACACATGCATGTACATAAAATATTGAATATGAGTGTATATATACATGCATATACTCACACACACATACACAAATATAGATGAACCTCGGCTACTAAACCAGAAGGTTGGTGGTTCGAACTCACCCAGCGGTTCTACAGGAGAAAGACCTGGTGATCTGCTTCCATAAAGATTACAGCCAAGAAATTCTTATGGGATAGTTCTAATCTGTCACAGGGTGTCACTATGAGTTGGAATCGACTCAGCAGCACCCAACAACAATACATGCTCACACATACATATACACACATATATCCACACACACACAAGTATATATACACATCTACATCACCATTTATATTCAATATAACTTTAAATTTTCTTTGTAATAATGTGTAAAAGAATACTGCTTTGAAATTGGAAGAACTAGGCTTGAATTCCAGGTCTGTAGTTAAACTTATTAACATGGAAGTGATAATATTAATCTCAAATTCTTTGAAGGATTAAATGAGAGTATGTATAGGGAAGTATCCAGAACACAGCAATACAAGCATACCTTGGAGATATTGTGGGTTTTGTTCCAGACGACCGCAATAAAGCAAATATTGTAGTAAAGCAAGTCACGTGAAATTTTTTGTTTCCCAGTGCATATAAAAGTTATGTTTACACTATACTGTAGTCTATTAAGTGTGCAATAGCATTATTCTAAAAAAAGATGTACATACTTTAATTAAAAAATACTTTATTGTTAAAAAATGCTAACTATCATCTGAGCCTTCAGCGAGTTGGAATCCTTTTGCTGGTGGAGGAGGTCTTGCCTCAATATTGATGGCTGCTGACTGGTCAGGGTGGTGGTTGCTGAAGGTTGGGGTGGCTGCAGAAATTTCTTAAAATAAGACAACAATGAAGTTTCTGCATCAATTTATTCTTCCTTTCACAGGAGATTTCTCTGTAGCATGTGATGCTGGTTGATAGCATTTTACCCACAGCAGAGCTTCTTTCCAAATTGAATTCAATCCTTTCAAACTCTGCCACTGCTGTATCAACTAAGTTTATGTAACATTCTAAATTCTTTGTTGTCATTTCAACAATGTTCACAGCATCCATCTTCACCAGGAATAGTTCCCATCTCAAGAAACCACTTTCTCTGCTCATCCATAAGAAGCAACTCCTCATCCATTAAAGTTTATCATGAGATTGCAGCAATTCAGTCACATCTTCAGGCTCCACTTCTAATTCTAGTTTTCTTGCTGTTTCCACCACATCTGCAGTTACTTCCTCCACTAAAGTCTTGAAACTTTCAAAGTCATCTCTGAGGGTTGGAATCAACTTCTTCCAAACTCCTGTTAATGTTGATATTTTGACCTCCTCCCATGAATCACAAATGTTCTTAATGGCAATAAGAATGGTGAAATCCTTTCCAGAAGGTTTTCAAATTACTTTGCCCAGATCCATCAGAGGAATCACTGTCTATGGCAGCTATAGCCTTACAAAATGTATTTCTTAAATAATAAGACTTGAAAGTCAAAATTACTCCTTGATCTACAGGCTGCAGAATGGATGTTGTGTTAGCAGGCATGAAAACAACATTCTCCTCCTTGTACATCTCCATCAGAGCTCTTGGGTGAGCAGGTGCATTGTCAATAAGCAGTAATATGTTTAAGGAATCTTTTTCTAAGCAGTAGGTCTCAACAGCAGGCTTAAAATATTCAGGAAACTATGTTTTAATGAGATGCGCTGTCATCCATGCTTTGTTGTTCCATTTATAGAGCACAGGCAGCGTAGATATAATTCTTAAGGGCCCCAGGATTTTCAGAATGGTAAATGAGAATTGGCTTCAACTTAAAGTCACCAGTTGCATTAGCCCCTAACAAGAGAATCAGCCTGCCCTTTGAAGCTTTGAAGCCAGGCATTGACTTCTCCTCTCTAACTATGAAAGTCCTTGACGGCATCTTCTTCCACTATAAGGCTGTTTCATCTGCATTGAAAATCTGTTCTTTAGTGTAGCCACCTTCATCAATCATCTTAGCTAGATCTTCTGGATAACTTGCTGCAGCTTCTCCATCAGCACTTGCTGCTTCACCTTGCACTTTTATGTTATGGAGATGGCTCTTTTCCTTAAACCTTATGAACCAACCTCTGCTAGCTTCAAACTTTTCCTGAAGCTTCTTCACCTCTCTCAGTTTTCACAGAATTGAAGAGAGTTAAGGCCTTGCTCTGGATTAGGTTTTGGCTTAAGGGAATGTTGTGGCTGGTTTAATCTTCTATCCAGACCACTAAAACTTTCTCCATATCAGTAAAAAGGCTGTTTGACTTTCTAATCATTCACGCGTTCTCTGGAGTAGCACTTTTAATTTGCTTCAAGAACTTTTCTTTGCATTCACAAGTTGGCTAACTGTTGGCACAAGATGGCC
This sequence comes from Trichechus manatus latirostris, assembly GCF_000243295.1. Lineage (NCBI taxonomy): Eukaryota > Metazoa > Chordata > Mammalia > Sirenia > Trichechidae > Trichechus > Trichechus manatus. The sequence continues at coordinate 719,882 of NW_004444256.1, forward strand.
TAGCTTTCAGCCTATCTCAGCTTTCAACATGTCTTCTTCACGAAGCTTAATCATTTCTAGATTTTGATTTAAAGTGAAAGACATGTGACTCTTTCTTTCACTTGAACACTTAGAGGACATTGTAGGGTTACTAATTGGCCTAATTTCAATATTGTTGTGTCTCAGGGAATAGGGAGGTCCGAGGAGAGGGAGAGAAATGAAGGAATGGCTGGTCAGTGGAGCAGTCAGAACACAAACAACATTTATCAATTAACTTTGCCGTCTTATATGGGCATGTTCGTGGCGTCCCCAAAACAATTACAATAGTAACATCAAAGATCACTGATCACAGATCACCATAACAAATATAATAATAATGAAAAAGTTTGAAATATTGCAAGAACTACCAAAATGTAACACAGAGACACGAAGTGAGCGCATGCTGTTGGAAAAAATGGAGCCAACAGACTTGCTTGACACAGGGTTGCCACAAAAGTTCAATCTGTAAAAAAATGCCCTATCTGTGAGGCTCAATAAAGTGAAGTACAATAAAATGAAGTATGCCTGTATGTGAGACATTTTATAGTGCTCCATAAACTATCTTTTTCTTAAAATGGAATATGGTGAGAGTCTTCAATTATTTATTAAAAAAAAAAGAAGTAAGAAGACATAAAGACAAGTGAAGTTTCATTCACTAAGGCTGAAGTGTTCTCTGAATCTTAAGTGTGCTAAGGATTCTAAGCAATTATAAAAGATGTGGCAAGGCAGAGTGAGAGCCCCTGCATGGTCTTGCAGTCTCTGAGAGTGAGTAGGGTATATATCCAGGAATCTAATCTAGGTGGTGAAGAAACAGACTCTGCAGCCAGGATACCATTTACCAGCCATTTTACCACAGGCAAAGAAATTTAGCTTTCATATGTTTCAGTTTCCTCAACTCTAAAATAGTTTCTGTTCCATAGGTTTGTTATTATAAATATCGAAAGCATGCTTGGGGACATAGCACACTCTTAATGTATGATTATAGTACTGATCAGATCACTAAGGCAGAAAAATGAACAGAGAAGTAAAAAATAAAGGTGCCACATTGATCCACTGTCTCTAGATATGAAAGACTTTATCTTGGCCTGAGCACCAAGCTTTCATTGCCATGATTATTAAGAATGGTCATGCACTTTCTACATGCTGAAATTTCACTGGTGCAAACATCATGTAAGGAGGCCTGGTTGTGCAATGGTTAAGCACTTGACTGCTAACCAAAAGTCTGTGGTTCAAACCCACCAGCTGCTCTGCAGGAGAAAAGACATGGCGATCTGCTTCCACAAAGATTACGGCTTACAAAACCCTATAGGGAAGTTCTACTTTGTCATACAGGGTCACTATGAGTCGGAATTGACTCAATGGCAAACAACAACACACATCATGTAACCCGACTTCCCATGTGGTTTCGCTTGCTCACCACCTCTTCCCAACTGTTTCTCATACATGAGGCATATATCCTTCCCTGGGAACTTCTAGCATATGCACATTCCAGCAAAATTGGGCTCAGAATTTAATTCTTTTCCCTTAAAAGAAGAGTAAAATTTACGATTTTACTCTCTTGATATCTTTTCACTTGCTTAATTTTTAATTATGCTGACTTACATATAAAAAGTTACAGGGATATTTCCATTTTGTTTTCAACTTTTACCATTTGATATGTTTTAAATGCTTTAGTTCAAACTTTTTTGATGAAATAAAAAATGCCAAGCTTTTAGATATTCCTTCACACCCCATTCAAACCATCTCTGTATCACAAAGACTTGTGGTTCCTAAGCCATCCAATCTAAAATAAAGAAAAACACAGCTAAGTAAAGGGAAAAAGGGTCAGAAAGAAATGCTTGTGCAAATGATTATCTTAAATAAGATTTGTTTACATTTCTTGTAAAATGATAGTTATCAGGAACTAGCAGATTTTGATTGATAGCTTTTATTCTATTTAAATCCAGCAAGGCCAGCAAAGTGTCATAATTTTTTTTTTAATCCTTACTGTGTTTAAGTCAAGACATGACTTATTTGGAACAAACTTATCCTTATACCTCAGTAGCTGACTTCAGTTTTACTTAAAAGAACCAACACTGAGGCCAAAGTTAAAGAAGCTTACCAAGATCAAGCAAAAAAATCAGGAAGCTAATGCTCTCAAGAGCCTCCTGCACAGTGAGCTTTGTTCTTAAATGAATGTGGTATTTTGGTTTACATCTCTCCATTTGGGGTTCTGCAGCAGTTGGTAGTGATTCTACCATCCTTTTAATTGCTTAATTTTGCTTATTTAATCATTTTTACATATATTTTATTTGAACAAGCAAGCCCTTTTCCCTCTGTGTCACTGCTATGAAGGCACTCTCCTGAAGGTTACAAAGAGGCTGATCAGGAGGGCAAAACATTTCCTGATAAAAGCTATTTCTAAGAGATATACATAGAAGCTTTTCCAGGACTGCAGCTTGATGCTATATCGAGAATCATGCAACATTTACAATATACTTCCATGCAAGACAATCTTTTGCTAAAGCGTTGCTAACAGAGACAGTGCTTTTGGAGTTCACCATATGTGATATTCAAAAGTAGTGGCAAGTTCAAGCCCCTGTCTTAATCCTCACCGTTAATACGGTAATAGCTCCTGGTTTTCTGCTTTGTCCAAGTAGCATTGTAGTATTTTGTCTATTACAAATAGTGAAAACTCCTTTCAATATTCCATTTACTTCCTCTGCAGCTACTATGATAAAACCGAAAGTTTTCTTAAAGTAGGATCAAATCGCGTACTTATATTTGAGCTGTTTTTGAATGGAAGAAATATATTTAATTAAAAAAGAGAAAGAGAATTCATTCAAATATCTAAAACTATACTATGTATTAATCTAAAACAATTTCATGACAAGTTAATCATACCTAAAATTCAGAATTTTGATCTTCATTTTAATATATGCTAATTTACAATAAATATGTACTCATTGCTTTCTTAATGAAATTTGCTTCTCAGTATCTCAGTTCATTTTTTTTTTTTTTTTTTAAGAATTCATGTGGAAAACAGATGTGGGTGATAAAGATGTTTGTGAAGCTCTTTAATTAAAATAATTCTGTGAACTTTGATACTGATGCCACCATCACTAGATTGCCTAACACTGAATCTTATCATACATTGTGTAGGTGTAAATGTAATTCTTAACTTGAAAATGAAGGACAAGAAGAGCAGAATGGTATCATAATGTAAACCTGAGGATCATGATAAACATAGAACAATAGACAAAATTCTTACACATACTAAGGCAGTATCAAAAAATACTTGAAACCATCCCATTGATTTTTATATGAAACTCATTTTTCATATGTACTTACACAGGGGAAATGCAACATAATGTTCGAGTTTTCAGACATTTATAGACAATTAAGGGTAACTTGATTTCTAAAAACAACTGCCAAATAATCCAATTAGGGCAAATCTCTACATTAAAAGGAGCTCAAGTTGAATGAGACACTCTCCCTCCCTTCACATAACATGCAATACATATCATGTAAGTATATTATATGCAAAATTCTTTGAGAATTTCAAGGTAAAACAATAAATCCTCACTGGGTCATTGGAGAATACAATGCTTTGAAAGCATAAATGAGAGATAAGCAGAACTTCAGCAAGGAGGTATGACGGAGAGGAACAGTAAGCTATACAATGGAGTTTACCCTGCGAAAGCTGGATAATGAATAAGGAAGACTGAAGAAGAATTGATGCCTTTGAATTATGGTGTTGGCCAAGAATCTTAAATATACTATGGACTGCCAGAAGTACAAATGAATCTGTCTTGGAAGAAGTACAATCAGAATCCTCCTTAGAAGCGAGGACGGTGAGACTTCATCTCGTGTACTTTGGACATGTTACCAAGAGGGACCAGTCCCTGGAGAAGGATATCATGCCTGGTAAAGTAGAAGGTCAGTGAAAAAGAGGAAGACCGTCAATGAAATAGATTGACACAGTGGCTGCAAAAATGGGCTCAAACATTGCAATGATTGTGAGGATGGTGCAGGTCTTGGCAGTGTTTCCTTCTGTTGTATATAGAGTCACTATGAGCCAGAACAGACTCAGCAGCACCTAACAACAACAACAAAGCCAAAAAATAAAATGTAATAATCAAATTAATTTTCATTAGATGTTTACTTCATAAACACAGTTTTGTTTGTTGACATTGTGGAGTAGGGAGGGGAAAATGTCATAATGAAAGACAGTTGCAGAAGTTTATTAAGAGGCTGGATCAAGTATTGAAAGATGTCAGGCAGGAGGGATGCAAGGATAGGTAGAAATAATGTGCTCATCTAAAGTGGGAGGGTAGAAAAAGAAGCAAGATGTCTAGCACTATTTTAAACCGCAGTCTTTCTCTTCACATTGCCTACCCCTTTACCTACACTCAGTTTCAGTAGATAATTGAACCTTCTACTTCACAAAGAAAATAGAAGCCATCAGACAGAACTCCCTTAATGGTCCATCTAAAACTCCACATACCTACCTGCATAGGAATGTACTCTTCCCTAATCCTTCCTTAGTAAGCAGAAGAGATGTCCTTCCTATCCAATTCATTTGCTTTGCCTTGGAGCCCATCCTCTACTTTGTTTGACCTTACTGTATGTTTTCTCTCTCCTGACTCTAACTTTTCTCTGCACCTGACCATTCCTACCACATTTAAGCATACTCAAGTTTCCTCCACCATTAAAAAAAAACTGTCCCTAAATTTTATTTGGAGTCCCTGGGTGGCGCAAATGGCTAAGTGCTGGACTACTAATCAAAAGGTTAGTGGCTCAAACCAGGAAGCAAGACCTGGTGATTTACTTCCAAAAGGGTACCTCCTTGAAAACCCTACGGAACAGTTCTACTCTGCACACATGGGTTGCTGAAGCAGAGTTGACTCCATGGCAACTAACAACAACCAATTTTATTTACCCCTCTACTACCACTGTATCTCCTACTTCCTTGTCATGGCAAAATTTATTGAAGAGTTTTTTTATATTCCCTATTTCCATTTTCTTCACCTCCTACTCATATCTCAATCCACCCCAAACTGCTGCCATCACCCTGCCACCCCAGCAACCCCTGCTCCCCACCCCACCACACACACAACCTCTTCACAGCAAGGGGTCCTGGTGGTGCAGCGGTTATGAGTCAGAGTCAACTCGACAGCCACGGATTTGTTTGCTTTTTTTTTAATCACCTCATATCCCTCACCTGTCCCATATCCAGCTATTATCAAGTTGTATTTAATTCCAAACTACATGTAACATCTGTTTCTTCTATTCCTTATATACTGCTGGTCTTCTAGTTTCAGCTTTCGAAACCTCTTGCCTGAATAACTTCATGAGTCCTCTAACAGACTAATTGCTTTAGCCTTCTATCATTCATTCTTTTATCCACTCGCTGCCACCAGAGTGACTTTGTAAAAAGATGAATGTAATCACGTCACTCTGTTAAAACCCGTCGATGTTATTAAAGTAATAGCCAACATGGCTTATAAGGACCTGCGAGAATCCACCTCTGCGTAATTATTTGTACTTATCTTTTACTACTTTCCACAACCAAACCTATGTTCCAGTCACGTTGACCTCCCTTTATTCTATCTCACCTTAGGGGTTTTGCATAGACTGGCTTTTCTACTGGTACACTCTTTCTTGTCCCCTACCCCTTATCTAGTTAACTTGTACACTGGCTCCAGATCTCAGCTCAAATGTCATTTCCTGTAGGTAATTTTACTGATCACCCTCCTAGACCAGGTCTACCCTTTCTGCCAGGTACTCTCTTTGTACCCTCTTTTTTTTTTTTTTTAACATCACTTATCAACACTTTAAATTACAGGAAGTTCCCAGGGTTACAAACGAGATCCATTCCTGTCTGTCTTTAATTTGTAGGTAAGTCGGGACAGGTACATACGGTTCTTATTAAACATTAGTAAGCCAAATACAAAGTTACACACTCAACACAGTGTTAACAGCAACGTGATCTGACTTAAAATGGTAGAGGGTGTTCTCCTTCCTTGAGCAGACAACCGCTGACAAACGTTTTCATGAGCGTCAAAGTAGTGCGTGCGTAGTTATTACGAACCATTGTATTTAACTCAAGTTCGTTTTTAAGTACTGGCTGTCCGTAAAATGAATGTTCTTAGCCCAGGACTTAGTGTACACAATAGTTAGTTATGATATTACTATGTATACCCAAATATAAACCAAGAACTTTTTAAAAAAATCATCTTTTAAAACAGAACAGACACTATATTTAAATACAATCACCTCACAATTCACGGTGCTCTCTCAGTTATTTTATTTTAAACAATGAAGCACTACTTGGGAAAGACATATTAGCTTCAAACGATTTCAACTAATGCTATTTTGAACACTTTTACTAATAGAATCAGTAAAAATGGAAAACGGGAAATTTACACAGACTTAATAAATACCTATATATACCTACATATATACCTATGAAATGAATGAAACAGTCTATCCTAATTTCTAACAATAACATCACACGTATATTAAAGAAGTACTGTATCTTAACTTAGAAGGAGATTACAATTGTATGGTTGAGAAATGTGTGTTAGATGACCCAAGAAGTTGTTGAACTGATAACAAATACACTAAAGTCAAATAGACATATGATGAAGTTGAATAAAATTATTTCATAAGAGATGAATGAATGAAAATTACATTTTACGGACCACAAGTACTACAGCCTCCACCAGACTGAGTCTAGCACAACTAGATGGTGCCTGGCTACCAACACCGACTGCTCTGACAGGGATCGCAATAGAGGTTACTGGACAGAGCTGGAGAAAAATGTAGAGCAAAATTCTAACTCACAAAAAAAACACCAGACTTACTGGTCTGACAGAGACTGGAGAAACCCCAAGAGTATGGCCCCCGGACTCCCTTTTAGCTCAACAACGAAGTCACTCCTGAGCTTCAGCCTTCGGCCAAAGATTAGACAGGGTCATAAAACAAAACAAGGCTAAATGGATACACCAGCCCAGGGACAAGGACAAGAAGGCAGGAGGGGACAGGAAATCTGGTAAGAGGGAACCCAAGGTTAAAAAGAGGAGAGTGTTGACATGTTGTGGGGTTGGCCACCAATATCACAAAACGATACGTGTACTAATTGTTTAATGAGAAGCTAGTTTCTTCTGTAAACCTTCATCTAAAGTACAATAAAAAAAATTGCATTTTAAATTAACATGTTTTACGTAATAAAATCCACTGCCATTGAGTTGATTCTAACTCATAGTGACCCCATAGGATAGAGTAGAACTGCCCCATAGGGTTTCCAAGGCTGTAAATCTTTACAAAAGCAGATTGCCACATCTTTCTGTCAAAGCGCAGCTGATGGGTTTGAACTTCTGACTTTTGGTTAGCAGCTGAGTGCTTAATCACCACTCCACCAGAGCTCCTATTTTACATAATACATGAGTCTAAATGTATATGTAAATGAATAAAGTAAATATCATAAGTAGATAATTGTTCTATTTAGATCCCTAAAAGTTTATATATTTAAATTGACCTTACCTTTTTTATCTTTAATATCACTGGGAAAATTAGGTACTGCCTTATATTTTGGGTCAACTTATATTAGAGTATATACAGTAACTGATTACTGTCTATGCCTTTCGTCAGGGCCTGAATATATAGGGTAATAACCATATCTGTTTTGCTTAATGTTAAAGTCCTAGTTTCCAGACATATAACTGTTTTATTAATATTTATTTATTCAATGAATTAATAAGAGAACTCTGGGGGAAAGCATACATTAAAGGGGTAAATAGGGAAAGAAGAACAAGCCAAGAAATTAGAAGTAGTCCAAATACTGGGATAAGAAGGAGGATAAATGTATTAGAAATTAAGGCAAACAGTTTTTTTTTAGTTTCAAAATGAAAAGGGGTTAATCATGTCAAACGTTGCAGAACGACAGATTAGGGTAAGTACTGGGAAGAAACTCTTGACTGTTTTATTTAAGGAATAAATGATGAACACTTAGAAAATCAATCATGAATACTGCAGATTATAGAAAATTAATTCAAGTTTGACATCAATATAACTTGTACTTCAGTATGTAAATATTTATAGTGTTTTGTTATGAAAACAGGTATATGGTTAAATTATAAGAACACTGATTCTCAAATGGTAAAACATTTAAGAAGTATTTCAAGTCTGAGAAATGAGTATTTTGCACTTAAAAGTATCTATTAGGTTAAAAAAATCAGAAAAATATCCTGCAAAAAGATGAGTTTGGGAAGAATTTTGTATTTGCAAAGATAAGAACAAACATTTTAATAAGTAATGTTATAATACTATCCTTTTCAACGTTTTCTAAGACTGTAGTCCTTAACGCTCTCCTCTCCTCCAGAGGTTAACGGTCTTAGTTTATGTGGTGATGAGGTGGGCAGCTCTTCTGTCTAATCATATATTCTCTCAAAGGTTTTCTGTCTTTCAAATAAACACTGTGAGCCTCCTTCTGAACAAGGCCTGGCTGGTCAAACTGGGGTTGAGTCACAGGTCTAAGGTCTACAAATGGGGTAGAGGGAGAATGAGGAATACATCAGTTATTTGCATATTATCCGATCACACTCATCTGTCAACATAAATTGTAAGCTCTATATGGTCAGTAAATTAGCTTATATTTATCGCACGACTGCCATACTGCACAGAATTGAACGCATGGTAAATACCAAATATGTACTGTAGTTGTAATTTATTGTTTGAGTCAATAACTCTGTCCAGATAGAATCCATGCCCACTGCATGTTTAGCTTTTCTCTCTTCCAGAGAATAGTTTTACATCCAATCCTTTCGAAGTTGGTGGGCATTAATCATTCTCTAAACAGCTACATAGACTACTAGTGTCTACTGGTAATTTTCTACTCAGATACAAATGGAAATGGGGCCATGGGAGAGAGAAAGAGCTCTTATGCACTTCACATCCACTAGAACACGGTCTTAGTTCCCTTCTAGGTGGACTAGAGAATCAGGCCCAGCAGTCCTTACTCTATAACTTTTTGATACTTTAATTAATTCAGTGGCACAAAAGCTATGGTTTATAATCTGCTTCAATCAAATGGATTTTATAGCTCACTGGTTTTCTAAAATGTGCTTATAAGTAGTTTTATTATTATTATGAGACCATGTGATTATGTCAGACAGTGACATGGTATATGTGGGGATCAGTGCAAGATCCTAGAGTGTTGATTTAGCATGAAACATAAATCCGATGTCATTCATTATGTGACTGAATTCAATGTGACTTCTCTACTGATTTTTCCAAATTATCAATGTGATTAGCAGATGGCAAGAGCTCCGATTTATCTAAAGAGCAGATTTTTTTCAAAATCCAAGTCTTTAACTATTTATATCTTTTCAGACCCTTAAATGAAATTTTAAGGCAAAAATAATATTTCCAGAAATAATATAAAATAACAAATACGTAACAAATTTTCTCTACAGGTGTATGCCAGAATTTACAAGGTAAGAAAAATCTGCTATGCAATTCTAGAGAGACAGAAAGTGAGATTGCATTGCTAACTATGGGTAGCTCATGCAGGGTTCTAGTAAAAATTTTTAATAAACCTTTATGATTTTGGAAAGTTCATCTCCAAGTCTGAATAAATATTTTAGGTCATTAACTTCATTTAGTAAATTACTATTTCCAAAATAACTCAAGTGAATATTTAATTCAAATACATAAACATCTAATAACAAAGTGTTCATTGCAAATGGCACTGTTTCTAAGAAAAAGTTCATGCCTTTTATTAACACTTTTTACCCAAGAAGAAGGAAATGAAAAGAAAAAGAACCGATCCTCAGTGTGAATTTTGTTTTTTTGTTGCTTCTGTCCTTCATACCCAGTTATTTTCTCTCTGAATCCAGACATTTAATTTCAGCAAACCAGGTGGTTGCATCATTATACTAGATTTTAATTTAAAAAAATACTAGATTCCAAATACAATGGGATAACATAATATAAATCATAAATATGATTATTCTGCCCTTACATATTGAATCATTTTCTAAATCTAGATTTTGACCTCAAATATTCTGATTAAAATAAATTGTATTTGTCATTATGTTGAAAATATTTATTACGCCAAATTCTCCTTGATGCCAAAGTCTCTCTCCAATAGTAAGTATAACAATTCCAAATAGTGGAGATCCAGTAGGTTGAGAGAGTTATCATTCTTCTTAAAGGAATAAATTAAGTCCAAAGAAAATATAAACCCATAAGTGTGGAGATTTTCGTTAAATGGAATTTAATAGGAACACTTGGGAGAATTGGTAATAAGAAAATCAGGTTAAGAAGTATCCTTTCAGTTGGAGTAGTCCCGGGTGGTGCAAATGTTTAATGTACTTGGCATGCAAACCAAAAGATTGGAGGTTCGAATCCACCCAGGGGTGCCTCAGAAGAAAGGCCTGAGGATCTACTTCCTATGGAGCACAGTTCCACTCTGACATATAATGGGGTCCCCATGAGTCGTAATGGACTTGATGGCCATTGGGGGAAAAAATTCAGTAAGAAAGAATAGTAACCATTTAAAAACTACTAACAGCCATTTAAATACAAATACTATATAAAGTGAATTTGACCTTATATTTTGGGATTTTCAAGAATATTGGGGGACTTTTAAAAATACAATATCTAAACTTTTTAATGTTCATATGTATTTTCCCCTCTGACTCTTAAAGCAAGGTAAATTTACCCCCTAGATTTGCCAGAAATTCAAGCTGGATTCAGAAGAGGATGTGGAACCAGGGATATCATTGCTGATGTCAGATGGATTCTGGCTGAAAGCAGAGAATACCAGAAAGATGTTTACCTGTGTTTTATTGACTGTGCAAAGGCATCTGACTGTGTGGATCATAACAAATTATGAATAACGTTGCAAAGAATGGGAATTCCAGAACACTTAACTGTGCTCATGAGGAACTGTACATAGATCAAGAGGTAGTCTTTCCAACAAAACAAGGGGACACTGCATGGTTTAAAGTCAGGAAAGGTGTATGTCAGGGTTATATTCTTTCAGCATACTTATTCAATCTGTTTGCTGAGAATATAACCCAAGAAGCTGGACTATGTGAAGAAGAACAGGGCATCAGGATTGGAGGAAGACTCATTAACAACCTGCGTTACGCAGATGACACAACCTTGCTTGCTGAAAGTGAAGAGGACTTGAAGCACTTACTGATGAAGATCAAAGACCAT